>NC_059279.1:13571940-13579440 GCF_017591435.1 Portunus trituberculatus | reverse complement strand
GGGGCGCGTCGCCTCACCTACACTATGGTATCACTCCAGGCAGTCTCACCTCATGAATCTCCATGCAGGCTCCCTTCCATGCCAAGTAACTCCCAGCAAGAGGCATCGACTTGCTGCCGCCATGAGTTCTGTGGACATCCCCTTGGCCTCCTCCACGCTGGGTTATCCCTTTCGGAGACAACCCAATATGCAGGATCAGCTTCCGGGTAGCGTGCCACATGCCCATATAGTCGCAGTTAGCTTTGACGGACTATGCTGGTAATTGGCCTCGAATCAGTCTCACGGAGCAATCACTGATTAGACACAGAATCCTAACAGCGGTATGCCATGATGCTGCGAAGGCATCTAGTACCAAAGACATCAATTCGCCTCTTCAGATCGGTGTTCAGCGTCCACGTCTCACAACCGTAGAGTAAGACAGGGATCACCAGCCACTTGAAGATCCGAATCTTCGTCCGTCTGCATAGGTACCGACAATGCCAAATAGTCGTGTTGAGCGGGTCCATAACGCCGTGGGCCAAGCCAATCCGCCATACAACTTCCTGGCTTGACCCACCGTCTTTACGCACTACACTACCAAGGTATGTGAAATATTTCAAGATCTCAATGTCTTCGCCACACACAAGGACAGAATGTACTGTTACTTCCAGTAAGCCTCCAAACATAGTATAAATAAAAAAAAATAAAAAAAAACACCTGGACCTTAGTCTTCGACCAGGAAACCTGGAGTCCCAGGGGCTTCACCTACTCGTGCAGTGCCTCTAGAGTCTAGAGCCATTACCAGAACCTCCAGTGACTCAGCAAAGATTACTGCATCATCAGAAAAAAACAAAATCTGTAATCTCAGTATTGCCGACAGATACTCCACAATGACTTTGGTATAAAACTCTGCCTAGTACCCAGTCCATGCAAGTGTTGAAAAGTGATGAAGCAAGCACGCATCCTTGCCTCACTCCCGTATTCACAGGGAAGAAACTGGACACGCCCTCTCCACACTTCACAGCACTCACAGTCCCAGAGTAGAGGCCAGTCAATAGATCAATAATCCTTGCAGGAATCCCACGGAGACACAGAAGATCCCAGAGTGTCTCTCGATTGACATAAGCTACAAGCATCCCTTGTTGAAACTCACGTCGGCGCTCCACCAGTACGCGACACGCTAGGATCCAGTCAGTTGTTGACCTACCGGGCATGAACCCCAGACTGTTCTGACGTCTGGTCGCGGTTCACAGCTAGTCTGGCAGCGCGACTCTCCTCAATACTGTCCAGCGTCTCTACCGAGGCGAAGCCACTCCGTGACCTTGGCGCTCCCCAACGCATTCCTTGGCAGCCTCAAGAGTCTCACGTTTGAAGGTATCCCATAGCTCTACCGGGTCCTCGATGGTGTCGAGCACTCCAAACCGATTGGAGACTGTCACTGCATACTCCTGGGCACATGTCAAGTCCTTCAGTTTCTCAAGATGAAACACAGTGTGGTCACATCTTGGAGGTTTTCTGGACTTGACATGCAGCTTGAGTGTAGCAACAACAAGCCTGTGATCAGTCGCAAAGAACTCGGCACTCCGAAAAATCCTGCAGTTTTGAAGGATCCTCCAACGAGTACTAACAAGGATATGGTCGATCTCCTTCGCTACTCCTCCGGCATTGCTATACCAAGTCCAGCGGTTCAGCGCTGGTCTCTGATACCAAGAACCTGCAATTCTCAACCTTCTGGATCATGCAAGATTCAGAAGGAAAGAGCTGTTGTCGTCCCTGGTACCAGAGCCGTGGGGACCAACACATAACTCGTAGCCGGCTCTCTCAGTGCCAGTGACAGCATTAAAGTCGCCCAAGACAATAAGCGCATCACGACAAGGACAGCTTTTGATATAATAGTAAGTTGTGGAGAAAATCTTTAAAATTTTTATCTCTCAATGTAAATAACCTGTGAACACAAAATGAAAAAAATAAAATAAAAAACAAGTTTACAAAATATAGATTGGAAAAATAAAAAAGCGAAATAAGAATATTAAATGGAGATAATCATCATATAAAAAAACACCCAATGAAAATTTATCTAAAAAGTTCAAACTGAGGAAAGGAAAGAGAATACTAATACGTAATATAGAAATAGTCATGATTAGGAGAGAGAGAGAGAGAGAGAGAGAGAGAGAGAGAGAGAGAGAGAGAGAGAGAGAGAGAGAGAGAGAGAGAGAGAGAGAGAGAGAGAGAGAGATTTTGAAAAGAGGAAAGATATAGGAAACTGATTTTTGCAGGACGGAGAAAGAAGGAAGGGATTGAGAACGGAGGAGGGATGAGGGAATAGCAGGAGGAGAAGGAGGAAGAGGAGGAGGAGTAGTCTCAAGAGGCAGGTGGAGGTGAGTCAAGAGCCTTCTCGTCCTCCAATCGCAAGGGAAAAAGATATTTCTCAAGAAGGAAAATAAAATGAAAAGAAATAAAATACGAAAAACCAAGAAAGAAAGGAGGAAAAATGTTGATTAGTAAATGGAAGAGAAAACCTTAACGTGTTCATTGATAACGACCAAGAAAGAATAAAGAAATATTAAGCTTACAATTTCAAACATTTAAAGGAGACATTAGAAACATAACATGAAGGAAGAAATAGATAAAGGAAAAAGGATAAAAATTAAGTGGAAAATAAAAAATACTTAACACATAAAAGAGCATCCAAGATTAACGATGTGAAAAAGAAGATATGGGGAAATATACGATGCAGAAAATTATACGAGCACAAGGATGAAAACAGGAACGTAATACACCGAGAACAAAGGAAGCAGGTAAATAACACGACATAAAATTAACCGAAGAATGGAATGGAAAGAAGGAAAAAGAAAATGAAAGGTGACTACATATTTCCAAAAATCTAAAGAGAAATAAAAAAAAAAATAACCAAACGACACTTGAAATAAATAGAAATGTGATGAGATTGATTTTTTTATATTTTGTATGAAGCAGACGAACAAAATATTTGGGAGGAAATTGACAAAGCGAGAGATTCAAAGAGGAAGAAGAAAAAAAAAAAACATGAAAGCCAACTAAAATTTCACATAAACATTATTCCAGAGAGAGAGAGAGAGAGAGAGAGAGAGAGAGAGAGAGAGAGAGAGAGAGAGAGAGAGAGAGAGAGAGAGAGAGAAACTGGGCGATTCAAAAGGACACGAGAATGAATAAGAGAATATGTGAAAAGATTAGACTATGAGGAAAGAAAAAGAAATTCCATTCTGAAACTTCAGTCTTAAAGGAGAGGAAAATAAAATGTAATAATAACAATAATAATAATAATAATAATAATAATAATAATAATAATAATAATAATAATAAGAAGAAGAAGAAGAAGAAGAAGAAGAAGAAAAGAAAATATAAAAGAAAGGAAGGAAATTTAAGGAAAAACAATGAAACAAAGTAATATGAATAAACAAACGCATTAAAAAGTACACACCACAAGAAAACGAAGACGCTTGAGAAGAAGAAAAAATAGCAACTAATATAAAAGATTCACGAGAAGGTCGGAAAACACTGAGAATAGAACAACTCCAGTGACGAGGAGAGCAAACACACAAGACAAGAGAAAGAAACACACACACACACACACACACACACACACACACACACACACACACACACACACACACACATATCAACTCATTATAGAGACACATCAAGTCAGTTTAAGTATATTTCATTAATGTAGACAAAAAATGCTCCTCTTTTCAATTTCGCGTTCTTGTTACAAATTTACTAAAATTGTTCAGGTAAAAGGTGACATTTAAATAATACACGCAATACAGGTGATAAATTCAGACTAATTCGGAAAAAGCTGTAATAATTGCTTTACTAATATGCTCCATACTTTAATATAAAACACTGAGCATAAATAAATATTCAAAAATATATTCAAATTCAAGGAAGATGATAAAAAAGATGAAAAACAGGTAATACTGCGGACATGGAGGAGGAGGAGGAGGAGGAGGAGGAGGAGGAAGAGATGACCTGACACGAAAGACAGCACTCATGAATCCCACGAAGCTTCGAAAACACGCAGCGAGTCTGTATCGATCGTCTCCAAGGATAATTTTTTTCTTCTTCTTCTTCTTCTTCTTAATCTGCAAGGGAAGTGCTGAAGCTTCTTGCTGAAACCTGATGTGTCCATGTTAGGAAGATCTTACAAGGGAGAGGAGGAGGAGGAGGAGGAGGAGGAGGAGGAGGAGGAGGAGGAGGAGGAGGAGGAGGGAGAAGATCACCGGAAAGAAAAAACTCATCCAGGGCAAGATGAAAAATACGTTCATTGTGCAGAGAGAGAGAGAGAGAGAGAGAGAGAGAGAGAGAGAGAGAGAGTATAAACGGTTGACCTCAGTATCTAATCCTCCATTAAGGAATTCTGGATGATAAAAGCCCACCATCAGCCAGCACTGAGGAGGGTATTCTCTCTCTCTCTCTCTCTCTCTCTCTCTCTCTCTCCTCTCTCTCTCTCTCATGTCCGATCTTGATGCAACTTTTATCTCACTTATTTCTCTTAAATTATTTCTCTTCATATAACGATTTTTTCTTTCATTGCCATTCTCTCTCTCTCTCTCTCTCTCTCTCTCTCTCTCTCTCTCTCTCTCTCTCAAATAAAGCAATTTGTCTCTTACTCTCACTCAGAATTAAATGATTTTTCTCACATATAGGGAAGATTTTCATTATCTTTCCTTAAATTTCATCTATCTTAGCTCTCCTTCCGTCTTCTCTTTGCAGTGTTTATGCCTGCCCATCTCTCTCTCTCTCTCTCTCTCTCTCTCTCTCTCTCTCTCTCTCTCTCTCTCTCTCCTTCCTTCTCTTTCCTATCCCTCCCCTTTGCATGTTCATTGAGAATTTTCCTCTTGCAGGCTTTCCTTTGGTCACTAGCCTAGATTTTCTTTCCTCAAGAGAGAGAGAGAGAGAGAGAGAGAGAGAGAGAGAGAGAGAGAGAGAGAGAGAGAGAGAGAGAGAGAGAGAGAGAGAGAGAATGTACATACTAGATTCGTAGAGATAGACAGAATGAGATACAAAGACTGGCAGGTAGATAAAGACAGAGAGAGAGAGAGAGAGAGAGAGAGAGAGAGAGAGAGAGAGAGAGAGAGAGAGAGAGAGAGAGAGAGAGAGATTGTCCAATATACTTTCGTTTATTTTTCTGTCTATCCATGTAACTAGCTCTCTCTCTGTCTCTGCCTCTCTCTCTCTCTCTCTCTCTCTCTCTCTCTCTCTCTCTCTCTCTCTCCCTCAATCCATCCCCCGGTCCCTAATCTCTTTACCATAATGCTAAGCGTCCGGCCCACTCTTGATTGGATTACCTGGTTGTCACCGCGTCACCAGGTATTTGCACCTCCACGCCGGCCGCTGCTAAAGGCGAGGCGTGTGTGTTGAGCGGCTGGTGTTTGTGCGATTACTATGTGGTGGTGGTGGTGGTGGTGGTGGTGGCAGTGTTTACAGTAGAACGCTTGATGAAGACTTAATATTCTAGCTTCCTTGTTCTTGTTATGTGTGTGTGTGTGTGTGTGTGTGTGTGTGTGTGTGTGTGTGTGTGTGTGTGTGTGTGTGTGTGTGTGTGTGTGTGTGTGTGTGTGTGTGTGTGTGTGTGTGTGTGTGTGTGTGTGTGTGTGTGTGTGTGTGTGTATATATATATATATATATATATATATATATATATATTCATCCATCTTATTTTTTTTTCTATCTTTCCTTTTTTTCTTTTTGAGCTTTGCAAAATTTTTCCCGAATATTTTGTTTGTGTTTCGTTGTTTTGCTTGATTTTTCTAGTGCTGGATTTCGTTGTGATTTTTCGATTTTTTTTTTTTTTCAATTTAAAAACGTTTGCTTGTATGTTTTCTTGTGTTTTTTTTTTTTTTGCCTTGTTTGGACATTTTTTCAATCAATTTTCAAACTACATTTTTTTTTGATGGTGCGATTTCTCTTAACTCGTCTTTTACAATGCTGCTTTTGATGATGATTTTTTTTTTTACGAATGATGAAACTTATATTCCCTTTATGTTTCGTTTAGTGCATCTCTCTCTCTCTCTCTCTCTCTCTCTCTCTCTCTGGGTACCGCAACAATCCTCAAATAACACGTGTTAACTGTTTCTTTATCACCCTCACACACGCCACGCTTGCCTCTAATCTCACTCAAGCCTTCCACGGCCTCGTCAACGCAAAAAAAAAAAATACCGCCAGGACTAAGCCGGGGCGTGTCCGAAGCTCGAGTTGTGGCCAGATTATGGTCACTTAGTGCTCACCAACCCTCTGCAGGCAAGGGGGAAAAACAGACCGGCACTCTTTAGTTTATGAGAATGTCCAACGGTAAAGTGTGGCAAAGAACGGATGGTGTTGATGTAAGGGCGCCAAATTCATTGTTGTAGATGATTATGTCCGGTAGTGCACTAAGACATGAATTAATGAACAAATAAGTTAATAAATAAACACATGAATAAATGAAAACAGAAGACGTAAAAGAAACACCAAATAGTATATGAAAATAAAACACAGATACATAAATTACACAGATAAATAAATAATCAAGCAGAATGAAATAAAATGAAGAAATAAAAAAAAAAAGACACACCAATAAGTTACTGTATCGGAATGTCTTCGGTTTACAAAAAAAAAAAAAAAAATAAACAAAATAAGTAAAATAAAAAAATTATAAGATGTCCTGAATTCAGATATATTCAATGCAGCAACTACTCACCAGCAAATCCTACAATCCAATACTGTCCACAACTAAGATAAGGTTATTCTATTGTTAGTTTTTGCTCTGTAATGTCACCAGTGCTTACTCTACTTAAAGGAGTCACATTGTCAGCAACAGTCATTGTGTTAGGTAATCATCACGAGGGATCTAGCAAGGGTGTCCTGATGTATGTCATGTAGCGAGGCGTTAACCCATTCATTATTACAGATTACATACTTCCCGCAGACACCAAGAGTTAGTCAGAACATACATGCTTTTAATCAACGAATAACTAGACACGTATTTTTAACCCATTGATGTTAAATAAAGAAATAAATTATAACAAAAAAAATCGTAAACTTAACCTCAACTTAACATTCACAATAAAACTTAAATAAAAACCCTGGTAATGAAGGAGTTAAAAAGAACATAATCTCACGGAATCCTAACAAAAAAAAAAAGAAAAAAATAGCTAAAAAAAAAAAAAACTCATAGCACCACACTATAAAGATAACTGCAGAGGGATAAAGGTTCGGTAAGTGTGTCAGTGTGTGTCGCGGCATAAAAACCAGCTGTGTCGAGAGTGTGGGCGTGGCGTGGCGTGGCGTGCGAGATCATGGTTACCGGCTATGTGTGGGTGTGGAAGCCGAGGGATTATTGCTGTCATATGTAACGCTTAGTGGGGGTCGGCAAAGCGTCCGAGGAAGTCTAGCGTGTACACTTAGGAAGGGAATGTAAAGTGTTGGGTGTTACGTGCGCTCTCACTGTGTACTTTGAGTGTATTACATAGTGCAGGGTGTTTGACTGAGTGCGTGGAG
>NC_059279.1:13561940-13569440 GCF_017591435.1 Portunus trituberculatus | reverse complement strand
TCAGTATAATGTTTCATGGATCTTTTTACACTCCAATGAAGCTTTTCTCGATAGTTTATCATTTCCTTTTAAATCCAATAGTTGGTTTCCAGTTATGGTTTATGGATCAAGATACTATTTTATGGTTATTGTTACGTCAAAATTGTGAGAGAAGACTGGAAACCCATACGAAAAAAGAGGGGGGGATGTATGTCCTCCACTACTTTTATTTATTTATTCATTAATTTAAATTGTATATTTCTAGAAGAGGAACGAACACTTCACTAACATGAACGTTGCATTTAATATTTAGGGAAAGAAAAGTGAGAGGCGGAGATTTTTTTTGTTACTAACACATTAATTTGATATTAACGTAATGTCTTTTTTTCTGTCTCCTTTCCTACTCATATGAAATAACAGCAGGAAGATAATGTTACAGATCTCATATAGTTAAAAATTTAGATAAGATGTAAGATACGCTATGTTAAAATATTAACTACACTAAGAATCTCAAGATATGTTTCTCACCTCCAGTGTACACTAAGTGATGCAACAAAGCTAATAGGAAACTCGTATGACTTAGTTTTTCTGTTTCTTATGTAACTGTTCACTAAGGCAAGATATTATTTGCAATGTGAGAAAAAATATACTTGATAGGTAATATTTGTTTATCTATAATGTAAAACTAATATTTACCTATTTATTCCTAACTAACAGCTTTGTATGCTGTGATGAGTCTTAAGTGAAAATAAACATGACAAAAAGTAATATTTTTCTTTATGGAATATTCTGTTTATTAACAAATATGCATATCAAGTTTATTAGTTTTACCTATAAAAGCCCTATAAAAAAATACTCAATAAAATGTCTCATGTCACTAGTCAAAACAAGCAATTGACTTGTGGAAAATATTCATATATCATTCCTCATTAACAAATAAGACTTTGTAAATAAGAACCAAACACTACCAGTAGATTTATGAGTACCATTCTATTTTTTTCCACTAAGTAAATTCAATATCGGAGGCCTTTTGCAAACATGGAATTCCCATCACTTTCGGAAACCTTCGATGGAGAACCCTCGTAAATCTCCCCGGCAAACTTTCTACCTCGACATTAATATCAGATTGAAGAGACTGACACACACCCACTTCACAACTCATCAGGAAAGCATAAACATCAAGTCCCGGCCAAGTGTATCGCCCACTCGCCTCAAACACACGTGACTCGCCTCATATTTCCTTACCTGAGTTTCATCATCGATACGTAATTACTCTATTCATCACCTGTCGAGCTCCAGGAGGGAAGGTGTAAATCCCGACGTGGTGGGGAGGGAGGGAAGACATAGAGAGGGTGATTAAAGGATAGAGGGACCGGAACACAAAGCAATGAAGGGAAGGGGAGGGAAGGGAGGGTCGACCAGAGAGGAGAGGGGAAGGACAATATCGAGAGATGATTTAAAGAGAATTATAGAGATTATTTAGAGAATGGGAGGGAGTGGCGAGGAAGTACAGGAGGGGATAGGGAGTGAAGTGAAGGGGTAATAGGAGCGAGGAGTGAGGAGTAAAGGTGATAGGAGATTAATGGATAAAGAAGGGGATTATATATAGAGCCCGAGGGAGACGTAAAATAGTGGACCATAATTCACCTCGGGTTAATTAATACGACTTTGTAATGCCCCCCAGAGAGGAGTGAAGGGCCGCGCCTCCCGCCTTGCCGCGCCTGTGTTGGGGACGTGGACCTGAAAATATTTACTCTGTCCATCGCAGTTATTAAAGTTTTTTTTTTTTCCTTCCTAGTTTGACCGAAAAAACATTTATTTCCGTGTTTTGCAGCGACTTCATGGACAATTTTCTCTCTCTCTCTCTCTCTCTCTCTCTCTCTCTCTCTCTCTCTCTCTCTTTCGTTTTCGTCATTACACACTGGCTAACGGCTCTGCGAAGGAAAATTTATGTGTCTGGAGCTGCGTCAGAAAACATTTACCTTTTAGTCACTTTACTCATTTATTTTCTCGTCTTTTGTTACTCTCTTCTTATAATTTCGTCGCTAATAAGACTGAATTCCACGTGTAATAGAAAAGAAAAGACGGGAAAGGGAATAAAAAGGAAAAAAAGTCTCACTGCATAATCATTACTCATTTGCCAATAACTTCACAGAAAACTCACTTATTTCCTGTTGTCATTTTAATCTACGACCACATATATATTTTGTACTCTTTTCTCACATACACATACTCATTTACCGGTGGGCAGGCAATAACTTTCTTCTTAACCCTCATTCACTGTTCAACGTTGTGATGTGGTTCTTGATTTCTAGGTATGATGAAACAATCTTATTTACATTAGGAAGGGTCTATGGAGATCAGAAGATTAATGGCCAGAATCTTTTTTTTTTATATCTTGTGGGCTTTATACGGGAATTTATGGGCTAAAGGGGATACTTTTTAGGGTACCTCCTATCTTAAGCCCACCCGCTAGGAAACCGTTGCCCCGAGTGAGGAAGCCCAACCTACACTCAGACCGTGGACAGGATTCGAACCCTTGCGCTTGGAGACCCCTCGGACCCCAAAGCACGCATGATTCCATTGTACCACGGCTATTCTAATCCCAACATATGTTTCTGAAGCTGTATAAAATCGCCAAATAGTAACCAGAATGAATATGAAAACGCATCCTGGTACTGAAGAGATTAATTACTAATCTGAAACGTCTTTCTTTGTTCTCCAACCGCCCCCAAGCATTGTACTATTTTTCTTTATCTAATTCTTTTTTTGTAAATCCTGTTAATTAATTTTAGTGATGTGAGTTGCAACATAAGTGAAAGTGTTAGTTATTTTTTGTGACTACCTTTAACCCCATTCAGTGCTATGACGCGTTTTCATATTCATTCTGCTTAATATTCAATGATTTTATACAGCTTCAGAAACTTAAAATAGTAAAATTCTGCCCATTAATCTTCTGGCCTCCATAAATTCTTCATAATGTAAATAAAATCGTCTAATCATACCCAAACTCACTGTAAAAATGTGTCCCAGTAATGAAGGGATTAATCTGAACGTCCACATAACTGTACTTAAAAAATATGTATATATGTATTTGAAAATCGAAGAAAAAAAACATTATTGTGAACCCCAGTTACTTTTTATTCCTCTCTGTATACGCGTTCATTATTCACCAAAAATACATCAAAATAATTCTCGCTATAGTATTATTTCTCCATTACGGCCATCATTTTCGTATTTTTCACGGTTAATTTAGTAGGCCCATAAAAGGAAAGAGAAGAGGGAGACAAAATACTCGTTTAATATTCTTTCCACGATGAAAACTTTTTATAATTATGAAAATAAGTAATTTACGTCTTGGAGTGACACGCTACTCGCATTTTAACAAGACAACAATCGAAGGAGAGATACGAAGGAGGGTATCAAATGGTGCAGGAAAGGAAACGAAATGAAGTCCAGGTCACGAGAAGACAGGAATAAAAGAAAAAAAAAAAAAGGAGGGAAAGGAGAAATAAAGGATAACATAACAAAGGAAGAGGAGAAAAAGGAAGGGAAAAATAAGAAAGCATTGAAGGAAGGAATAAAAGAAGGAAAAAAAAGGTATATTAGTAAGGAAGGAGGGAAAAAAGGAAAGAAAGAAGGAAGAACGGAAAGAAAGATATGTGAGTGGGAAAGAATAATGGAAATATATATACATTACAGGAAAAAGGGAGAAAATAAGGAAAACTTTATATCACAGAAAGTAAAATTAAATTAATGAATGAGTAAAGCATGAAAGGAATAAAGAATGGGAGGAGAGAGGAAAGTCTATTAGTGAGAACAAAGAAAAATAAGACAGAAAAGAGGAAGAAAGGGGAAGAAAGGAAAACACTAAGGAAAGAATTCAGAAAGCATTTTCGGATAATGAAAAAAAAAGAATATTTAAAAGAAAAAAAAATTACGTAAATAAAGAATGACGGAAAAGTGGAGACATGAAAGAAAGTAAAGAGAAAAGACTGAAGGAAACATATACACTAAATAAAACAAAGCAGATAACGGAAACAGTTCAAATTGTGGGGAAAAAGGAAGAGAAATAGACGTGATATACATGTCATGAGCAGGAATGAAGGCAGGAAAAGATGAAAGGGATAGTAAAGGTGTTGAATACTGAATAGGGAGGTGGAGGCGGAGAGCGGAAGTCAGGCTAGGATACACGTGAAAGGTGGCGGGAAGGTACACTGGACTTAGGATAAAGATACAGTGAAAGCAGCGACAGGTTTGCATTGAGGTAAGTGAGTAAAGCGAATCAAGACAACAGCTATAATGAAGACATATAAAGTCATTAAGAAGAGTAAAAAAAATAGAGGTGTGAAGAAAGATAAAGATTAAATTCGCGTGCTAGAAAATTTGCCACCATTATTACAAGTAAGAAGTGGATGTGGGCAATTTGGTTTGTGCTGAGACAGGTAGACAAAGATTTTATAAATGCTCATGGTATCTAATTTCCCAACGCTAAGCTCAGTTAAAAGCGGATGTGTGAATTGGAGGGAAATATTATCGTTTGTTTACAAGTGCAAAGTTGTGTCAAATGGGTTACGTTAAGGTAGATAGGAAGGAATTAAAGTGTCAATGTTGTTTACACGTAGAAAGTGGAGATGGTGCGTTAATAAAAAAAAAAAAAAAGTAGCAAGATTTAAAGTAGCTTACATTAACAGGTTTTAAGATATGGAACTGCCAAGATAGTTACAAGCAGAAAATGGAAACTCAACTGTCCACGTTAATTAAGATAGGTAGATAAGAGACCAGGTCGAAAATTATAGGATAAAAAAAGTTCAAACTGAAAATAGTAAATATGTATAAAAGGTGCCAATATACTTCACACAACACAATGCAAGACTAAGGTGTAGGATAACGTCTAAAGGATAACATTTAAAGGATAACATTTAAAGCAGCTTAGTGCGTAATAACCGCCATACTGTGATTCTGAGTACTAAGAATGGTAGACAAGAGAACGTCAAGATAGATTTCAAGTAGACTTCAGGATAAAAAAGGAAAATAGTCGCATTGAGGTAGATAATAAATGGTAAACTCTGGAAATCTTTACCTGCTTCTGTATTTCAATCTTCCTATGAACTTAACTTATTTAAGAGAGAGGTTCCAAGACATTTATCCCATTCTTTCGGCTAACTCTCTCGGACCTGCTCGGGAACTGGCATTTAAGTGAGCCTTTTGTTTAATCGTTTGTTGCCTTGGTCAGATTTCCCCTCAAACATAGAAAAAAAAATGTGACATGAGACTAGAACATTTCAACGGAGTGGACGTGCCGAGGAAGACAAGGAAACAGAACAGTGTAGGAGGCAGCCATGACAAGACAGGCGGGTAATAATAACCGCGACAGGTGGACTGCACTAGACAGGTAGATAGAGAAGCGGTACAAATTGCCTCCGGTCTGACCTTGGCCCGCACACCTGCTAATTTACCCCTTGAGCGCCAGCAGGGAGTCTAGATACACTTCCTTCCCTTCCCTTCACCTAGAAAAAAAAATGTAAGCATGATACTGTGGTATACTGGAGAGTGAAATGGTTTGGTGGTAGGATTCGTATTCTCAAACACTTTTTAGCTTCACCTCCACTAATTCAAAAAAGCTTTATCTAAATTTATACGATTTTTTTTCTAAGGTGCTTTTACGGTTCTAGGGAAAGATTGACAAGATTTCTACATTATTAACTGGAGAAACACTCTTGAAAACACCGCTAATCATCTCTGTGGCCTTGGAAAATAGTCGTGGTGAGATAGCAAAGCGTTTCTGAATACGGACCTAGGATGTGATGGTAGTGAATTATCGTCATCGTTGCTTTTTATCATTGTTATCATCATTATTATCATTACCATCATTATCATTATTACTACTATAATTTAAATCATTAAAACTTTGATATTTGCACACCTTGCTTTGATACAATATTGTTCTACAGCCATTTTTAAACATGATATACAATTTGAAAGCTTTTATTCCTTCTTTTCTTTCCTCTACGAGCTGGCATTTTATATAATGGTGAAACTGTTGGTTATTACAATAAAAGGGTTAAAAATGATCATTATTACACTATATACGAACTAGAACTATCATTATTGTACTTACGATTATCTTCCTCCTCATCATCGTCATTATAGTCTTATTGTTATTACTTATCTGGACATTTTTGTTGTCTTATTGTAGTTAAAGTAATAGTATATTGGAAAACTTTCACCTTGACATTGGAACTACAAGCGCTTTGTGGCTGAACGGTCTCCAAGCGCACGGGTTCGAATCTTGACCACAGTTCGTGTAGGTAGGGCTTCCTTACTCGGGATAACGGTTCACTAATGGGTGGGCTTTCAGATAGGATGTCTCCTTTAGCCCGAAAATTTCCGTGAAAAGCCCGCATTGTATGAATAAAAAAAGGATATGCATTGAAAAGTCTACAAAAGTAATTACTGCATTGTTAGTCTCCGGAAGCTTTCACTACGTACACAGAACACACGAACCTAACATCATTCCACCTCTCTTTTTCTCTCTTCCTTACGTTCCGTCCTTCATCATCTTTCCTCCCTGTTTGTAAATCTTCCACATCTACTACTCCGTCCCCAACCTCCCCTCCTTCTCTCCCCAATACTATTTTTCCGTCTGCCCTCCTCCCAATCACTATCTACCGTTCCATAAGTCAAATACACAAGTAGGTCTAAAGTTCTCTCTCTCTTACAAACTCCTTCCCTCCTCTCATCCAATTCCTCCCTACCTCCTTCCAAACTTTCCCTCAGCTAATAGTTTTTCCTTCAATCTTAACCCTCTTTTTTTCCTCTTACCAAATTCCTTACCTCCCATCCGTTCCTCCCGCTTCTTTTTTCCTCTCCCAAATCTACAAACTTCTAGAATTTCTCTCCTCCGATAAACGCTTTCCCTCCACCAATGCCCTTCCTGTTCTCTACTCTCACATTCCTTTCCTCTCCTACAAGGCTTCTCTCTTCTTTCCTCCATTCAATAAACCTACTTTACTCTATCACTTCTCTCCATCTTACCTACAAATTCCAACATTCTCTCTTATACTAACGTTCTCCTTTCTGCCTCCATCATCTATAACAATATGTACTTCTTTTTGCTAAATATTTCATTCACCTCCATTCATTTTTCCCTCCCAAACTTCACAGGTAATTTCCTCTCAAACAGTTCCTTTCCGCATTTACAAAACTGTTAAGCTTTTCTACTACGGTTTCCTTCGTCAGCTAATATCTTTTTTTTTTCCTTATTTCATTTTTTTTTTCCATTTCCTTCTCCCTCCAGAAAAGGATACCTACCTGTAAGATTCTTCTCTGTAAAGTACCTTTCCTACCAAACCTATTCGCTCCTTTCTCTCTCTCTCTCTCTCTCTCTCTCTCTCTCTCTCTCTCTCTCTCTCTCTCTCTACCTCCCTTTCTCGAATTCTTTCCTGTCCTATACATCCCAATTCCTCTCCTCCCCCCTCACTTTCTTACAAAAGTTACCTACCTATATAAAAGTTCTCG
>NC_059279.1:13549440-13554440 GCF_017591435.1 Portunus trituberculatus | reverse complement strand
CTTCTCTCTTCACTCTTGTTTATTATCCTCCTTTAATTTCCTACCTGTTTGAATTATCTTCTTTTCTACTGCCTCTAATATTCAGTTGTATTTACTTATCTAACCTTTCTCTGCATCTAGTTTTTTGGTGTTTGCTCTTCGTTCGTGTTCTTGTCTTCTTTATTATTCATTGTGTTTGGTAGATTTATAAATTATGATGCTTTTTTTCTATTTTTGTTCTTACTGTGTCTGTGAATTACTGTTTCTTTTTTCTTTTCTTTTTTCTTCAAGCTGTTCTTTTTTTCATTATTCATCATCGTATTTTTATCCACTAGACCAGTAAATCTCCTTTTTTGCCGCTCACGTATGCACCTAATGTTTTTTTTTTTTTTATTTCTACGTTTTCCTATCTCAGTATTTATGAATCCTATCCTGAATTTATTTCGTCATTGCTCTTCATTCATATTTCTTTGAGTTTGTAAAATCTTTCGTTCATCCTGTACGGTAAGTAATTTGATTATTTTCACTGTATTTGTTTTCGTTTACTTTCGTTCAAAATTCCCTTTTCTTAATTGGTACGTAGTTATTTTTCTATTATATTTTTGGTTTCTATTCTTTCTATTTCCTTTCCTTCAGCTTGCTTTCATTTTTACTAATTCGTCGTTCTTTAAAAATATCATGATTTCTCTTGTTTTGACTTCCTTTTATTCAAATTTCTTTATTTATTTGGTTGTCTCACATTTTTCCTCCTCGTATCTGTGGTTCTTCATTAATAGTCTTTCTCGCAAAATTTCGACATGAATCAATTTTATATTAATTTCCTTATTAATCGCACAAAATCCCCCAAAAAGTCATCATTACAAATATTACAGAATTTCTTACATTTTATCCTTCACTTTTATAAACACAACATTCGCCTTTCATTCTGAATTTCACGTCCAATTTCCACCTTTGCTTTATTCATTTCATACAACGCTCAGACTCTTTTTTTTTTTTCTTCGCCTTATCTGAAAATCTTCGCTCCGGGTAAGATATTGCTTTGCTTTCGGCGCTTACTCTCTTTCTCATATTTATTGATTCATTCCTCCTTTGCTCTTCTTTCTCGCACTTCTTTCCTATCACATTCCTCCTTCCCTCCTTGTGTTTATTTGTCTAGACATCGTACGTTTCCTCATTCCCTCTCCACTGCAATTTAGTAGTTTATTTCAACTTAGCTTTCCGTCTTTAAATTATTCCTCCTGTCTATTTCCTACTCCGCTGGTTTATTATCTCTCTCTCTCTCTCTCTCTCTCTCTCTCTCTCTCTCTCTCTCTCTCTCTCTCTCTCTTCCTGTGTGTGTGTGTGTGTGTGTGTGTGTGTGTGTGTGTGTGTGTGTGTGTGTGTGTGTGTGTGTGTGTGTTATCTCATTATGGTATTTCATCATTTCCTTTCTCATTTTAGTTGAAGACTCTCTCTCTCTCTCTCTCTCTCTCACACACACACACACACGCACGTTGTTCTTTCGATCTATTTTTTCCTTCCCTATTTTAGTAAATGATTCTCTCTCTCTCTCTCTCTCTCTCTCTCTCTCTCTCTCTCTCTCTCTCTCTCTCTCTCTCTCTCTCTCTCTCTCTCTCTCTCTCTCTCTCCTCCTATCTGCCTGTAGCTGACAATTTTTCCTCTTCTTCCTCCTTCTCTTCTTCATTTCTCCTTCCTTTCTTTAATCAATCTTCATCTCACAGTCTCCTTTTTACCTCTCTCTTTATCCCTGTCTCATCCCATCACTTCCTGTTTAATCCTCTCTCCCTTACTTTTTTTCCTCCCTCTCTCTCTTCTATCCTTCTCTTTCTCACTGTTCTTCCTTTCTACTAATAATTTCTTCTAAAAATTTCTTTCTTTTTCCTTTTTCTTTTCCTTCTGTCATTTCTAGTAATGTTTTTTGTCTGTCTCCTTGTTTCTTTCATCCTTTTCGTTTTTAATTTCTTCTTTCTCCCTTCTTTTAAGTTTCTTTCCTTTCTTTTTTCCTTTATTTTTCCTTCCTTCCTACTCTCTTCTAATAATTATTCGTCCCATTATCTTCTTAGTTTCATTCTTCCTTTCGTCTTTTATTTCCTTCATTCCTCCTTCTTTTCCTTCATTTCTTTTTTTCCTTTACTAAGACACCTTTTATTTTTCTTCTTCAGTGCAAATATTGAAATACTAACCTTCTCTTTCGTTCTTTTCTTCGTTATTATCTTCCTTCCTTCATTCTTTTGTTCCGTCTTTCTTTCTTTCATACTTTATTCAATTCAATCTAAATCACTTTTCCTTTATTTCTCCTACAAGGTAAATTTTCCTTTTTTTTTTATATCCCCTTAAGTACCATGACGCGTTTCCATATTCATTCTGGTTACTATTCAGTGATTTTATACATCATCAGAAACTCGTGTGGTTAATTAAAATAATGAAGGTTGTGGCCATTAATCTTCTGACCTCCATAAGCCCTCTCTGGTATCATTAAAATGGTCTAATCGTACACAAACCTCCAGGTAGAAATGCATCCTAATATTGAAGAATTTAAATTTCGCTTTTCATCATCCAATTCTTCATTTTCTCCTTCCTTTCTTATTTTCATCAGAATTTCTTTTTTATCCCCTTTCTTATTAACTTTGATATAAACCTCCTTCCCTCTTACTTCCTTGGGCAAAATATCCTTCTAGTGTATTTTCATTTCATCCTTTTCTTCTTTATTTTCCTTCCTCTCTTTTTCGTATCCTTTATTCTATTCTATATTGAGTTTAATCCTCCTTCGTTTTTCTTCCTTAGAAAATATGAAATCGAAAAATAATTGATCTTTCCTTAACAAGAGAGAGAGAGAGAGAGAGAGAGAGAGAGAGAGAGAGAGAGAGAGAGAGAGAGAGAGAGAGAGAGAGAGAGAGAGAGAGAGAGAGAGAGAGAGAGAGAGAGAGTCTAAATACAATACAGTAAAACAATAAATTTGGAGCTGAGAGAAAGAAAAATAGGGAGGAGGAAGAAATAACAAAAGTAAGAGTTTAATAAAGGACGCAAATAGGGAAAAATGAAAGTGAGAGTGAGGGAGAGAAGAAAAGTGAAATGCAATATGAGGAAAGAGGGAGAGGAGGAAAGGGGAAAGAGAGAGGGGCTTAAGGGAGAGGGAAGAAAGAGATATGGAGGAGGGAGGGAGAGAGCAAAGAGACAGGAGGGAGAAGAGAGAGAGAGAGGAGAGAGAGAGAGAGAGAGAGAGAGAGAGAGAGAGAGAGAGAGAGAGAGAGAGAGAGAGAGAGAGAGAGAGAGAGAGAGAGAGAGAGAGAGAGAGAAAGGAAGGGAATAAGAGAGAAAAGGATAACAACAATTATGTATAAATAAAGAAGGGGAAGATGTAAAAATAGAAGAGGAAAAGATAAATATATAGAAAGGTAGTAGTAATTATTGTTGTGAAAGAAGAAGAAGAAGAAGAAGAAGAAGAAGAAGAAGAAGAAGAAGAAGAAGAAGAAGAAGAAGAAGAAGAAGAAGAAGAAGAAGAAGAAGAAGAAAAGACAAAAAAGAAGAAGAAGAAGTAGGAGATGAAGAGTAGAAATAGTTGAGACAATAGTAGTAGTAGTAGTAGTAGTAGTAGTAGTAGTAGTAGTAGTAGTAGTAGTAGTAGTAGTAGCAACAACAAACAATTCCACCAACAACAACAAAACAACAACAACAACAACAACAATAATAATAATAATAATAATAACCACCACCACCACCACCACCACCACCACCACCACAGAGCAACATGGCGGTCCTGAAATCATTAATGGCGACGATTACAACCACTCGTAAAAAGTAATGGAGGTGGAAGGCGACTTTAATACCTTCACAGATTTACGTGGAAATGAGTAAACAAGGAGGCGACAATAAGAAAAACAATAATAGCCATGTGAATATTTTGTCACGAGAGAGAGAGAGAGAGAGAGAGAGAGAGAGAGAGAGAGAGAGAGAGAGAGAGAGAGAGAGAGAGAGAGAGAGAGAATTTACAGGATTATTTTCGTAACACACACACACACACACACACACACACACACACACACACACACACACACACACACACACACACACACACACACACACACACACACACACTTTTCTTCATTGTAAAAATGTGAAAACATTAACAGGAAAAATTACTAAAAGTTTTGTTCATAATACGAGAGAGAGAGAGAGAGAGAGAGAGAGAGAGAGAGAGAGAGAGAGAGAGAGAGAGAGAGAGAGAGAGAGAGAGAGAGCAATTAAACTTTCCTAATTTTCATACATTTAATTGTGTTACATTTTACGTTACGTTTTCTCTGTTCTCTCTCCTCTCCCTTCTTCTTTCTCCCTCTTTCCATGTTTCTGTCTCATTTCCTTTCGTCCTTGCCTCTTGCCTTCTCTCCCTTTCTAGTTTTCTCTACATTGTATCTTCTCTCATTCGCTCCCTTTATTTCCCCTTGTTTCCTATTTTCTCCGTTCTCTTCCTCCTTTCCTCCTTTCCCTCCTTTCTCTCCCTCTCTCCCTTGTTTTCTTCCCCACTATAAGTCACATAAAGCAAGACTTCCTCCATCACACAATAGCAATATGACTTCCTTTCTTCCCTCCGTCTTTCTCTCCATTTTCTCCATCTTCTCCTTCTTTCCTTCCCATTATTCCATACTTTCCTCCCCACTTCCTTCCGTCTTTCCCTCCTACATTCACCTTCTTCTCTCCCTCTATTCCTTCTTCCAATTTTTCTCTCCATCTTTCACACGTTTCCTTCACTTCTGGCCCATATTCCTTCTCAATTCCTCAGAAAACTAAGCTATATTCTCTCTCTCTCTCTCTCTCTCTCTCTCTCCTTCCCCCAATCCCCTCCTGGTGAGTCAAGGATAAGTGGGTCACCTGCTTCACCTACTCGAAACACAGCAGGAGTGAAGCTTTGTGTTTTTTCGCTCGTTCCGGTGTTCCACGAATCGCTGTTTGTGAAGCATTGAGCGAAATTGAGTCTCTAATTACGAAAGTTTTGAGCACACACACGTACATGGACACACACACAC
>NC_059279.1:13521940-13539440 GCF_017591435.1 Portunus trituberculatus | reverse complement strand
CGAAGGTGAGGCGCCGCCACGTTCGGGAAAGCAGTTCTGAATACGACCAGCCAACAGCAACTCATTTCACTCGTGACACACACAGGAAGAGAAAGCGAGAGAGAGAGAGAGAGAGAGAGAGAGAGAGAGAGAGAGAGAGAGAGAGAGAGAGAGAGAGAGAGAGAGAGAGAGAGAGAGAGAGAGAGAGAGAGAGAGAGAGAGAGAGAGAGAGAGAGAGAGTCATGAAAAGGACAAGCCACCATTAAATCCGTGTTGTGAATCGTGTTTGGCGCGGCGCATCCACGCCTTCCTTCATAAGTCGCATCGCGTCACGCCCTCGCCTTTCCCGGGAGCTTTCCGCCGACAGCTTTATGGCAGGGCGTGGGAGGAGACGTGTGGGCCAGTGGAGGGGCGGGAGAGGTGAAGAGGGCGTGGGGAGTCGTGGGAGACACTCGTGAGAGGCGTGGTGGCGGTGAGTGGAGAAAAATGCCGAGGGAATGAGGTTGACTGCCAGAAAGGTGAAGGATGGGAGCGTCTGGTGTGTGATTGTTGGGGGGGAGGGGGAGGAGGAGGAGGAGGAGGAGGAGGAGGAGGAGGAGGAGGAGGAGGAGGAGGAGGAGGAGGAGGAGGAGGAGGAGGAGGAGGAGGAGGAGGAGGAGGAGGAGGAGGAGGAGGAGGAGGAGGAGGAGGAGGAGGAGGACGGACGAGGAAGAGGCGGACCTGCAGGAGTGCTTGCAGGAAGAGGTGAGGAGAGGGGACGGAAGGAGGACCCATAAATCAGGACAGTTCTAAAACGCCTTTTTGAAATGTGTTTTGAATCCCCACTGGCCCGTATTTCATGTGTGGGGCGAGGGATGGATGGACGAACACACACACACACACACACACACACACACACACACACACACAAAGGGCTACACAAACTACACAAACACACACACACATGACCGAGCAGACATGCATACGCACTCAGTAGGCATGGGACAAATGAATATATGGAGGTGTATTGCATTTTAAATCATACACTTCATCAGAACACCTCTCTCTCTCTCTCTCTCTCTCTCTCTCTCTCTCTCTCTCTCTCTGGCATCATTCGCCTTCTTTAAATTCCATGCCTTCATTCCTCCTCTCAGGCTCTCCTTTATCCTTTTTCATCATCCTTTTCTCCACTCCTCCCTCACTTCCACCACACACTTTTCCGTCCCTCGCTCCGTACACCCCTTCTCCCTTCCTGCGTGCCCCCGTCCCACCCACACACGCCTGAATCATACATATGTATTTTCCAGCGTATCGATGTAAACTCATATTAACACGGAAGGCGTTAACTCACTCACATCCACTCACATCTATATTCCGCATCGTAATGTACCTACCTACCTACCTGTCTGCCTCCCTCCCTGCCTGCCTGCCTGCCTGACTGTCTGCCTGCTGAACTTTTTATCCCCCTCCCCATTTTTTTTAACGCCCTCTCTCTCTCTCTCTCTCTCTCTCTCTTTCTACCAAATTTTTATTCAGGTCAGCACACACGTACATAGCTAACTAGACAGACTCGCCACGCTATCCATTTATCCTCGTTGCTTATAAAATCTCAGGCGATGTTTCTCTATTTCCTCTCATGACACCACGGCACCTTAATTCAATCCTGACCTACGTGTGCCGTGCATGTTTGCGTGTGTGTTTTATATATTTTTCATAGATAAATGTAGAGTTGTGGCCTTGGTGTGTGTGTGTGTGTGT
Organism: Portunus trituberculatus; assembly: GCF_017591435.1. Lineage (NCBI taxonomy): Eukaryota > Metazoa > Arthropoda > Malacostraca > Decapoda > Portunidae > Portunus > Portunus trituberculatus. The sequence goes on along the minus strand of NC_059279.1, from coordinate 13,537,724 downwards.
GTGTGTGTGTGTGTGTGTGTGTGTGTGTGTGTGTGTGTGTGTGTGTGTGTGTGTGTGTGTGTGTGTGAAGAGGCTTTTCTAATGAGCGGGAGGAAAGGAAAGAAAAGACGAGAGAGAGAGAGAGAGAGAGAGAGAGAGAGAGAGAGAGAGAGAGAGAGAGAGAGAGAGAGAGAGAGAGAGAGAGAGAGAGAGAGAGAGAGAGAGAGAGAGAATAAAAGGAAGGGACAATGTTGAGACGAAGAAGAAGCGGAGATGAATAAGAGAAATGGAACAATAACAAACAATGAGGGACAAAGGAAGACGAGGAATAGAAGAGAACACACTAAAAAAATGACCAGAAGGGAAATAACACAGATGAAACTCCTCTGGACACTTAATTACGAAAACAACGACATGAACACCATTAACAACAACAACAACAATACCTACTACTACTGCCACCACCACCACCACCACCACCACCACTACTACTGCAACAAATACAACTACTACAGATAGAAGAAAACGGAACAGGGAGGTGAATAAAGAATGATAAAAACGAAAAAAAAAAAAAACTCATTAACCTGCTCACAAAACGCCAACCACCTGACCAACGTCTAATTATACACACCTGTAAAGCTAATCATACACCTACACACCTAGAGAGAGAGAGAGAGAGAGAGAGAGAGAGAGAGAGAGAGAGAGAGAGAGAGAGAGAGAGAGAGAGAGAGAGAGAGAGAGATACGATCTAAAATTTCATCATCAAATTTCATGAAGTTTTGTGAACCACTTACAGATGGCAAACTTCATTCCGGGTCTGGTATTCGTCTCGAGGAATGAGAGAGAGAGAGAGAGAGAGAGAGAGAGAGAGAGAGAGAGAGAGAGAGAGAGAGAGAGAGAGAGAGAGAGAGAGCAAAACAAAATCAATATAAGCATTAGCACTACGATTTAAAGACGAGCTACTCTACACACACACACACACACACACACACACACACACACACACACACACACACACACACACACACACATACATACATTCCCCCACTTATAAATGCCGTCCACTAACTGACGAACAAACGGAATAACGTGATGGGAAGGACAAAAAATGGTCCACTTCATCAATAAAGAAATCCTGTCAATTTGATTTTTCACCTAATTGTCACGTATTCCTCTCTCTCTCTCTCTCTCTCTCTCTCTCTCTCTCTCTCTCTCTCTCTCTCTCTCTCTCTACTCGCACACCTCATTGTCACACAGGTTAATTAGTCTCACCGCCTTGCCTGCACACCTTGATTACCTGAACTCTGGCCACTAATGACTTCAGAAACCTACCCTAACTTCATTATGTGACCGTGTGTGTGTGTGTGTGTGTGTGTGTGTGTGTGTGTGTGTAGATGTGTAGGCGTGTGTGTGTGTGTGTGTGTGTGTGTGTGACGTGTGTGTGTGTGTGTGTGTGTGTGTGTGTGTGTGTGTGTGTGTGTGTGTGTGTGTGTGTGTGTGTGTGTGTGTGTGTGTGTGTGTGTGTGTGTGTGTGTGTGTGTGTGTGTGTGTGTGTGTGGTTCACTGTTTGATCTGCTGCAGTCTCTGACGAGACAGCCAGACGTTACCCTACGGAACGAGCTCAAAGCTCATTATTTCCGATCTTTGGATAGGCCTGAGACCAGGCACACACACACATCGGGACAACAAAGGTCACAACTCCTCGATTTACATCCCATACCTACTCACTGCTAGGTGAACAGGGCTACACGTGAAAGGAGACACACTCAAATATCTCCACCCGGCCGGAGAATCGAACCCCGGTCCTCTGGCTTGTGAAGCCAGCGCTCTAACCACTGAGCTGCCGTGTGTGTGTGTGTGTGTGTGTGTGTGTGTGTGTGTGTGTGTGTGTGTGTGTGTGTGTGTGTGTGTGTGTGTGTGTGTGTGTGTGTGTGTGTGTGTGTGTGTGTGTGTGTGTGTGTGTGTGTGTGTGTGTGTGTGTGTGTGTGTGTGTGTGTGTGTGTGTGTGTGTGTGTGTGTGTGTGTGTGTGTGTGTGTGTGTGTGTGTGTGTGTGTGTGTGTGTGTGTGTGTATGTGTGTGTGTGTGTCTGTTTTATGTAAAAGGGTAAAGCTGGCCAAGGACAACAAAAAAAACAAGACCCACTCAGTTGCCAGCCCCTGTGTGTGTGTGTGTGTGTGTGTGTGTGTGTGTGTGTGTGTGTGTGTGTGTGTGTGTGTGTGTGTGTGTGTGTGTGTGTGTGTGTGTGTTTTATGTAAAAGAGGAAAAACTGCCAAGGGTAACCAAAAAAAAAAAAAGGCCCACTCAGTTGCCAGGCCTCTAGCAGGTCCAACAGGGTTAGCCAAAAAGGCATGGGTAAATGTGTGTGTGTGTGTGTGTGTGTGTGTGTGTGTGTGTGTGTGTGTGTGTGTGTGTGTGTGTGTGTGTGTGTGTGTGTGTGTGTGTGTGGAATGTTTTGTAACCGTCAGTACCTCCTCCTCCTCCTCCTCCTCCTCCTCTCTCTCTCTCTCTCTCTCTCTCTCTCTCTCTCTCTCTCCCACAATGGACCTCCAAGGGGACTTAATATTGGAACCTTTGCAACAAGATTAATGCAAACTCATAAACTTTATCGTTAGAAGAGAGAGAGAGAGAGAGAGAGAGAGAGAGAGAGAGAGAGAGAGAGAGAGAGAGAGAGGTACTGGAGGGAAAAGGCAAATAAGCCAGATGGAGGAGGAGGAGGAAGAGAAGAACGAGAAGGAGGAGGAGGAGGAGGAGGAGGAGGAGGAGGAGGAGGAGGAAGGTAGGTAATTTAGTGCGATTCTCTTAGACAAGCCTGACAGTGGAAGTGCAATCTCTCTCTCTCTCTCTCTCTCTCTCTCTCTCTCTCTCTCTCTCTCTCTCTCTCTCTCTCTCTCTCTCTCTCTCTCTCTGTCTCTGTGTGTCTCTGTGTGTGTGTGTGTGTGTGTGTAGAACGAATCACTCGATATATTAAGGTTGAAATCTTGCCTTTTTCTTTCCAATTTTCGTATTTCTTGAAAGATAATGGGACAGTCGTGGATTCTGTGATGTTTTCCTCTCTCTCTCTCTCTCTCTCTCTCTCTCTCTCTCTCTCTCTCTCTCTCTCTCTCTCTCTCTCTCTCATTGCTTCTCCTTTAACAAGCCACTTCTTTCTATCTCCCCTTCTTGTCTCCCTCTTTCGTTTCGTTATTGTTTCATTCCATTATTGCTTCTTCTCGCCTCTTCCCATTTATTAACGCATTTCTCATTTCCACCTCCTCTTCCTCTTCCTCTTCGTTCTCCTCCAAACATGCATGAATATTCTCTTCTTCTTCTTTGAATTCTGTTGCCATTTGTCTAGTTGTCTCGTTTTTATTCGTCCTCCTCTTTACGTATCTTTCTGTGAATCTATGTGTATCTATTCTTCCTTCGTCCTTTCATAAGTATTACTACAAATTTGTTCTCTCTCTCTCTCTCTCTCTCTCTCTCTCTCTCTCTCTCTCTCTCTCTCTCTCTCTCTCTCTCTCATTGCTCCTTTAACAAGCCACTTCTTTCTATCTCCCCTTCTTGTCTCCCTCTTTCGTTTCGTTATTGTTTCATTCCATTATTGCTTCTTCTCGCCTCTTCCCATTTATTAACGCATTTCTCATTTCCACCTCCTCTTCCTCTTCCTCTTCGTTCTCCTCCAAACATGCATGAATATTCTCTTCTTCTTCTTTGAATTCTGTTGCCATTTGTCTAGTTGTCTCGTTTTTATTCGTCCTCCTCTTTACGTATCTTTCTGTGAATCTATGTGTATCTATTCTTCCTTCGTCCTTTCATAAGTATTACTACAAATTTGTTCTCTCTCTCTCTCTCTCTCTCTCTCTCTCTCTCTATATCCATGTCTTACTTATTCTCATGTCTTTGTTTTGTTACAATAAGTCAACTTTCTTATTTTTATGATTAGAATTAGTATTGTTTTAGTTCCTCCTATTTGTGAAACACCTGACATTACTTTTTTTTCACTATTATTTCCACTTGTTTTATTATCATGCCTATTTTATTTTTTTTTTTCTATTTCCGGTTCCTTTCTTCCTTTCTCTATCTCTCTCTTCTTTCTACCTTCATCCATTTCCCTTCTTTTCTCGCATCTTCTATCGTTTTACCGTCCTTGTACATCTCTAACTTCCCTTTATTCCATCTTTATTTCTCTATCTTGTTCATCTAACTCATTTCATTCCTCTCTCCCTTCATTACTCTTCACCTTTTTTGCATCTTCTTTTATTTACGTTCCTTCTGACTCTTTTCCCATTCCTTCCATCTTTTTCTTTCTCCTTCCGTTCCATTTCATTCATCCACCTCTCTTCTTTACTCTCCCTTCATTTATTCAACCATCTTTTCTTATGTCTTTCCTCTTTTTGCGTTTTCTCTACATTCCTCACTTCATTCCATCCTTCTTTATTTCCTCCGTCTTAACTTATCTATCTACATCTATCCACTTCTCTTCTTTATTACTTTCCCTTTACTACCATCTCTCTCTCTCTCTCTCTCTCTCTCTCTCTCTCTCTCTCTCTCTCTCTTTATCTGTCATTTCCTTCCTTCCGATCATTATTTTCCTCCTCCTTTCTATTTTCCTCCACATTTATCCACATTTTTGTCTTTATCACTCTCGCTTCATCATTATCTCTTCCATCTAACATCTCAAAATCTTCTCTCTATCTCCTTTTCCACTTCTCCCTACTGTTCTCTCAATTTACCTCTACATTCACCCATACCTCTTCTCTACCTTACCCTTCCTCTCCCTTCCCCCACTCTCTCTCTCTCTCTCTCTCTCTTTCTCTCTCTGTAACTGTCAGTATCGTCCTCAAATAAATCGGAGTGGAGAAGGAGAGGAGTCTGATCTACATTAATCTTGAAGCAGGTGAAAGTGATGCGTTTTTGTGGGTAATATATGGCTGAGTGATTACCTGGCGTGTGTGTGTGTGTGTGTGTGTGTGTGTGTGTGTGTGTGTGTGTGTGTGTGTGTGTGTGTGTGTGTGTGTGTGTGTGTGTGTGTGTGTGTGTGTGTGTGTGTGTGTGTGTGTGTGTGTGTGTGTGTGTGTGTGTAGGTGGTTTGAAATCGTGCTGACATGTTGAATAAATGAGTTTTCCTCTCCCTCTCTCTCTCTCTCTCTCTCTCTCTCTCTCTCTCTCTCTGAATCCTCTTTTGTGTTCGTGTCTTCATGTATATATTTTAATATTCTTACAACTCTCTCTCTCTCTCTCTCTCTCTCTCTCTCTCTCTCTCTCTCTCTCTCTCTCTCTCTCTCTCTCTCTCTCTCCAAACATTGTTGATATTAACGTCTTCATGTTTATTTGCTTAACATTCTTCTTCGTCTTCTTCTTCTCTCTCTCTCTCTCTCTCTCTCTCTCTCTCTCTCTCTCTCTCTCTCTCTCTCTCTCTCTCTCTCTCTCTCTCTCTGTCAGCCACATGTTGTGTTTTGGCAGGCACAGGTGTGGGGAGTGAAAGGCTGCAGTGTTGCTTTGAGACACTCGCTGCCTTCCCTGGTGTCACATCTGCCTCCGAGACACAATGCTGTTTATTCAGTGTGGAGGGAAACGCTCAAGTATTATTAAGATGATACACCAAACAGTTCTTTTCGGCCGCAACTGATATATTTGGAAAGGTAGAGTGATTAGGGTGAACTGCGAAGCCACACACACACACACACACACACACACACACATACAAACGGAATGTAAACAAAAAACATTATCAAGGACATAAATACTGAACTTTTCTCTTCAATGTGTCTTTTCTCCTCAGCCTGAAATGAGAATCTATAAGAGTGACATGCCTGACAGAAAAAAAGGATATTTATTTAGTTTTTATCTTATTTATGTTTTCTGCCTTCAAATTCCTGTTCTACGAGTAATTTCTATCTAGTTTCTCCTTTCTGAACTTCTTTGGTATATTTTGTTTTCCATTTCTTTAGTACTGGTTAAGAATAAAAATTGTGATATGTGTTTCCAAAAATTTCTCTTCAATTTTTAAGGTAATTTTCATCTTGGCATCACGTTTCCTCTCATTTCTTCCTCAATATTTTTTGTATACCTACTATTTTTTTTTCGCTCATTTTTTTCAAAGCATTTCTTCTCTACATTTCCTACATTCCCTTTCCTGACTCGAATTACGTCTTTCCTTTCCCAGTCTTCACATTACTTAATCTTTATATGTATTTTTTCACCCTAAAGTTATATATCTTCAATTTTTTCCCCTTCCCGAATCGCATTACTCCTCTTAGCCCACTGACTTTTTCCCCCTTTTCCCCTTTTTCTTGAGACATATATATCCCCTCCTGACAATTTTTTTTCCCTGCTGTTTACTTTTTTTCCCGCTGTCCTCTCGTTCATGGCCGATAATTGAGTGAGAGCGAGGGAAAGGGGAGAGAGGGGAAAGAGGGAGACAGAGAGGGGAAACAAAGGAATCTGTCATACTCCTTTGTCTCGAATATTAATTGCCAATGTTCCAAGCAGTGTGTGTGTGTGTGTGTGTGTGTGTGTGTGTGTGTGTGTGTGTGTGTGTGTGTGTGTGTGTGTGTGTGTGTGTGTGTGTGTGTGTGTGTGTGTGTGTGTGCTTTTAAAAGATTTCAATTTTTTCTATTTTTTCTACATCTTTTTCAACCATCACTGGCTTCTCCACTTTCCTCTTCATTGTTATTTTTTTTGTTTTTTCTTGTTCTTTGTTTTATGACGCAATTTTTTCTCCTCATCCTTCTTTTACTGTTCTTTCCTCTTAACCCTCCAATTCATTCCTTCATGTTTTGTTTCCCTTTCGTGTTTTATTTCTCTTTCTGTCTCTTCTTCGTCATTGTATTTTAGTTTTATGTTCGTTCTTCCTTTCCTCTTCCTCTTCCTCCTCTTCGCGTACTCAAATCTGATATCTTTCATTTTCTTTTTTTTTCTTTCGTCTTTCTTCTGTGATATATTTATTTCATTACATTTATTTCCCATTTGTTTTCCATCACCATCACCTCTTCCTACATCTTCTTTTCATTATTTTTTTTCTTTCACATTCTCTCTACCAATATCAGCGTTTCCTCTTCCTACCTCTTTTTTCAATATTTTTCCTTTCACATTCTCTCTCTTTTCGAGCAAATTTCTCCTTCATTTTCTCCTCCTCACGATATTTCCTCCTTCAACTGCAACTTGCCTCTAATTTCAAAAAATCCCTTTAATGAAAAGTACTCCTCCTCAGTCTCCACTTTCTCCTTCCTTGAAATCTACTCGAGTATTTTTTTACTTTTTCTGACGCATATCTTTCTCTCTTCCCACTTTCTCTTCCCTTTCCCAAAATCATCTCTCTTCCCTCTTCTACTGTCATTTTTTAGCTATCATCTTTCAGTTCACTATAACTCCACCTCCTTCCTCCTCCTTCCTCCTTTCTTCTGCCTCATCTTCCCTCTCCCTTCCATCTTGCCCGTGTCACCTGTCTAGAGTTCAATCAGTGTGTCCATCTTAGTGTGAGGAAGAGAGGCGGGGTGACGTGGACAGGTGTGTGGGCAATCAGTGTGCGCCCAGGTAGAAGGGACGGATGATGGCACGGGAAATGGAAACAGGATGGAAAGGTAGATACGAAATAGAAATAAGATGGAAAAGTAGATTGAATGGTGAAGTTGACTACAAACTGACTGCTTATACGATTTCGTGATTTTTTTTGGGGGTGGTCCTGTCAGTCTGTCAGTTTCTCTCTCTCTCTCTCTCTCTCTCTCTCTCTCTCTCTCTCTCTCTCTCTCTCTCTCTCTCTCTCTCTCTCTCTGTGTGTGTGTGTGTGTGTGTGTGTGTGTGTGTGTGTGTGTGTGTGTGTGTGTGTGTGTGTGTGTGTGTGTGTGTGTGTGTGTGTGTGTGTGTGTGTGTGTGTGTGTGTGTGTGTGGTGTGTGTGTGTGTGCACACACACACACACACACACACACACACACACACACACACACACACACACACACATGACACTGAATGCAAGTGACACAGTAGAAAAGAGGAAGCGAGGTAGGAAGGCAAGGAGTGAGAGAAGAAGAGAAAAAAAGAGAGAAAATAAGAAAGAAAAAGAGAAAGTAAGCGTGGCAGGAAAGCAGAAAGGACGGGTTCACAGAGAAAGAAAGGCAAATAGAGTAGAATAAGAGAGAGAGAGAGAGAGAGAGAGAGAGAGAGAGAGAGAGAGAGAGAGAGAGAGAGAGAGAGAGAGAGAGAGAGAGAGAGAGAGAGAGAGAGACAGGTCCTGCACGCTCTCTACATTCACCTTCCAACAAAAGACTCGCATTGTGTTCCTCTTAAGCGGAGGAAAGTTATTTTAACCCACACGATTCCGAGCCTCCCTTCAGTTATTCTCACCGCGGGAGTCGAAGAGGAGGAGGAGGAGGAGGAGGAGGAGGGAACGGAACACAATTGAAAAGAATCCTCCACTTTTTCTTCTCATTTTTTCCCAGATTTCCACATTGCTCTCCATATTGAACTTCTTTTTTTCATCCTCGGCCTCTTTTCTTCACCTCTTTACTTAATTTCAATTGCCTTGCGTCGCGTGCGTGAGTGTGCGTGTGTGCGTGCAAGTCTTGTGTTAGTGTATTGTTCTTGTTCCTTCTTGGGTTTCTTTTCCTTTTTTAATGTGACCACGATGCCTCTCAGCAGTTTTGCCAGCACAGCGGGAAACCACCTCCGTGATTCTCATGCTGGGCCTCTTTGTTCTGGCTACACTTCATGCACAAACACAAATATAAAGACACACACACACACACAGAATTCCCCCATCTCTCTCGTTCTCTCTCTCTCTCTCTCTCTCTCTCTCTCTCTCTCTCTCTCTCTCTCTCTCTCACACACACACACACACACACACACACACACACACACACACACACACACACACACACACACAAACACACACACACACACACCTTGCTCTTTCTTTCACAATTTTTACTGTCTCCTTTGTGTCAATCAAAGCGGATACTTCTCCTTTTCCTCTTCCTCTCCTCCTCCCTCCTCCTCCTCCTCCTCCTCCTCCTCCTCCTCCTCCTTCAGATGCACCGTGCTTCCGTCAGACAAACAAACTGGATTTCCTTCACCCTCCAGGGAATGTCAAGTCAGCTTCAACGGAATACAAAAAAAATAAGAAACGTCATGACCACACATCAAGGAAGATACGAAGAAGGGAACAGGAGAAACGTGATAATAAATGGTGAAATAGAATACGAATTGGGAAAGAATTAAACAAGGGGAAAATCGGGGAGAGTAAACACAGGAGGAAGGGTGGAGGAAAGGGAAGGGAGGGAGGAAGGAAGGGTGAGGAAGAACAGGGTGAGGGAAAGAGAGAGAGCAAGGAAAGGGAGATCTGGGAGGGAGAGATGTAGGAGAACAAATATCTTCCCCTGTGAGCAATAATCCCTAGCCTGCAGGTTTCTCGAGTCCCTCTTTCCCTCTCTCTTTCTCTCCCCACGTGAAGGGAAGGGGAAAATTCTAAATCCATTATAAGCTTAAGACAAGGAAATTTTCTCGTCCTTACAATTTTCCCACCTCCGCTGTTGTTAAGTGATTTCTTTATTTCCTTTATCTATTTTGCTTCCCATTTCTTTTTTTGCCCTTTTTATACTTCTTGATTTATTTTTTCTCTATTTGTCATTTTCTTTTGTTATTTTTTTATTTTCTTTGTCTATTTATTTCTTGATTTATTTTTTTCTCTATCCATCTTTTTCCTTCGTTATTTCTTTATTTCCTTTGCCTAACTATTTCCCTTCAATATCTATTTTTTTTTGGTTTTCTTCTATTTCGTGTTCCATTTCTGTTCTTCGTCTCTCTTTTCTTCGTTATTTACGTATTTCCTTTTTTCCATCGATTTTTTTCGAATTAATTTTCAGTCCTCCTTTGTTGTCTGCTTCTTTTCTTTCTTCATCTCCCTTTTTCACTCGGAGCATATTTGTTTCTCTTTTGCTTACTTTTACCTTCATTGTATATCTCTCCTCATCATATTCAATTTCCTTTACTTGGCTTTCACTTGTAATTTTCTCCATCATTTGTTCGTTAAATGCTTCTTATAGTGTTCTTTATTGTAACTCCTACTTATCTATGCCTATTTATTATTTTTTTTCTTATTTTCTCGGAACCGTTCGTAGAAAATTTCAATCGCCATTGTCTCAAAAATCTGAAAATCTACATTATTTAATTATTTTATTACATATCATCTTTGCTACTGCCCTAATGTCTCTATTTTTATTTCTAACGGCTAAGGCAAAGAGATAAACAGTAATGGTATATAGAATAATAATAAATCTAACTTCACTGAAATTATTCCCACCTATACATCCTCTTTTTCCTCATTTCCTCTTTTCTTCGTCTTTCTTTTCTTCGTGAAGTAGAAAACATATTCTCTCGACATTTAATAAACCTCAAAACAATTATCCTTCCGTAGTTCCGTTGAGTCTCTTGTCTATCAAACACCATCATCGTTACCGCTTTCCTCTCCCTGCCTTGTCAAATGGTTAAAAATGCAACTTTTATATCCGGACAAAATCTAGACAACGAAAAATTTCCACTGTCACTTTACGCATCCCACAATACTCTCTTTTCCCTTTTCCTTTTGTACCTTCTATGAATTTCACTTTGTTTTTTCTCCCTTCGCTCGTATTGCTCCCTTTTCAATTGTCGCCTTAAACAACCCACAATATTCTGTTTTCCCTTCCCCTTTTTTCCTCGCTTGCACCCTCCATGAATTCCGCTTTCCCTTCTGTTTCCTTCCTGCTTTTCCTCCCGCTGTTTCCTCTCACATTTTCCCTCCTATTTTACGCAATTCAAACTATCCTACTTTCCTTTCCCATTCTCTCTCTCTTATATCTTGCATTTATTCTGCCTTCTTTTTTATTTCCCTTTTATTCTTGTTTCCTCGATTTACTGTTTCCATTTTAAGCAAACTAAACTATCTAATTTTTCTATTCAACTTACTCTCTCTGTAATCAGTCATTAATTTCACTTTCATTTGTCTTTTCCTTCACCTCCTCCTCCTCCTCCTCCTCCTCCTCCTCCTCCTCCTCCTCCTCCTTTTTTTCGAGTACTTCTCTCATTTCACAGAGCACTCAGTTTCATTTTTGCTTACATCCGTCACTATTCTTTTCATCTCTGTTTTTCTTCCGTCTATTTCTATCGATGTATATATATTTTTTTTCACTTGCACCTTAGGCAACCAAACATAGGTACTACATTTGCTTCTTCCTTTTCCTTCTATTTCCAGCATTTATTACACACGTCTTTTCTATTTTCTCCTTTATTTCCAGTGTTCCCTTCGTACCTTAAACTTGGCACATCCTTTCCCTCCTTTCACTGTCTCCTCAACCCCCCATTAATTTCACCATCCTTTTTCCCTACCCATATATGTATCTCCTGTTCTTACCATCTTTTCCTTTCCATTTCTCTCCCTTCTCCTCTAGTCCCCATCCATATTTTACCTTCCTTTCCACCTTTTCCTATCCATTTCTCTCCCTCTCCGCTACAACCAACATTCATACTACCTTCCTTCCTCTCTACCATACTCCCTTTTTTTTCTTTTTTTTTTTTTTTTGCCTCTCGGTGGTTGTACCTTCCCCATCCTTTCCGTGGAAGTCAAAATATTAATCACCGAACATCCATCAGCGGACACAAAAAAATCCTGAAGAAACCAAGCACACAACAATCCCTCATCACCACAAGAACCACCACCACCACCACCACCACCACCACCACTACCAGTACCTTCTTTCTTCCCTTCCTCTTCCTTCGCGGAGCAGACGAGGCCTCCAGATTTTCCTTAAGATTCAGACGAGCATTTTGGGGAGGCATTAAGGCGCCTTTGGGCATACTCCATTTAGCTGTATCGCTGCTGGGTAATCTTGGCTGCCGGGAAGTGGTGAGCCAGTTACCACGGTTAGTATTAGTGAGGGAAAATGTGCCGCGAGCCGTGATGCTGCAACGAACACTATACTTGCCCCGGAGTCACGGAGGCTGGGGCAGGGAGAGAGAAAGAGAGAGATGTAGATGGAAAGAGAGGAAGGACCGCGATGGTTGGAAAAAAAAAGGGGGAGAGGGAGAAAGGGAGTGATTTTTTAAGGATATGAGTACTGGGAAGATTAAAGGGAGTATATACGTGTGGGTATACATATGTTTTCCCGCAGCTAGAAAGGGAGTGCTATGAAGGGCGAATGTAGTGTGTTTTAAGGTGCGGGAAAGATAGGGAAGAGAGAAAAGGAGAGAAAACGATAAAGGGAGTTCTTGGGAGGTCATGAATGTTGGGCAAAATGAAGAGAGTGCTAAGGTACGTTTGGCAGAAAAAGGGTGAAAGAAATAGTGTTTGGGTGTGTGTTAATGGGGTCGAGGTAAGATAGGTAGGTTTGGCTGGAAGGAAAAGGATGGAATAGAACAGTACCTGCTAAAATACTACTCCTACTACTACTACTACTACTACTACTACTACTACTACTACTACTACTTCTACTACCACTACTGAAATACAATATGAGAGAACAGCGTGTACATCCAAAAAATAGAAAGAAAATAAAAAATAAAGAGAATGAACGAGATAAAATTATAGACGTAAAACAGAGAGAGAGAGAGAGAGAGAGAGAGAGAGAGAGAGAGAGAGAGAGAGAGAGAGAGAGAGAGAGAGAGAGAGAGAGAGAGAGAGAGAGAGAGAGAGAGAGAGAGAGAAAGCTAATCACGATGAAGGCATAAAAAGACCTTAAAACCCCAAACATAACCGCATCCCACAAAAGCCTCCGCCATGTTTACGAGGAGCAGGAGTGATCGAGGCGGCCTGGGAATTGTTACGCTCCTTCTTTATTGTCTGTGTGTAATTTGTCTCTGCTTGGTGTGCTTCAGTATCATTTATCATTTATGTAATGATTATACCTGTTATCACTGGTCTTTTTGCTATTTTTTATTGTTGATACATTGCTTCTCCTTATTAATAATGATCTTTTTATAAATTTTGTTGTTTACGTATTGTTTCTTATTCTTTATGATTATTACTATTGTTATCATCAATGATTTATTTATTATTTATTGTTTTACCCAGATTTACCGTTTTCTTGTTTATTTATCGGCTTTTTTTTTATTTTTTTTTTTTAGTATTTTTCATCTAGAGTTACTATATAGTTGGAGAGCTAGCTGACTTTTATTCATAGTATTGAGTGCAAAAGGTTTGAGGGTGTAATTCTATTGTACTTTGCATCTGGATGAAGGGATGGGACATCTTAAGTTGCACAATCCTGGGGTTTGGCCCCTGAGGGTCCCCAAAATGTGACCCCCAAACCCATGTAATCATAATTTTGAGTGCAACATCCATTTCAAGTTTGTTGCATTCAGAATACCCCAAAAAAGAAAGTGGCACAACTTAAGACGTGAAAATGCCTGGGGTTATTAATTAAGACACGCACTAATTAATGACTAATTAACGATTTATTTAAACTTTTGAGTGCAACAAAATTCTTTTTCAAAACATCACTTAATGACACCAGACACTATAATCACAACTTAAGACGCGATGTTTCCTGGGGTTTGTAGATAAGATGGGTGTTTTGACCCCTGAGGGTCATGGGAACCCCAATTATGGAGTTCTACCCAAGAGGTAGTGCAACAATTTTATACCTGTTATGGATGACACAGTGTCTCAAATGGACAAAATGTAATTTAAGACATAAAAATGTCTGGGGTTACTAATTAAGACGCCTTCTAATTAATGACTAATTAACGATTTAATTAAACTTTTGAGTGCAACAAAAATTTTTGTTTCAAAACGTCACTTAATGACCCAAGACACTATAACCACAACTTAAGACCCGATTTGCCATGGGGTTTGTAGATAAGATGGGGTGTTTTGACCACTGATGAACTGCTGTCCTACGATTGGCGATTGATTAGCTAATGCACCTAATGCCATTACTGAAAATTCCTAATCAAATACACCCCCTTTCCTTAGTTTATCTGAACAAATGGACCAGCGTCTCGACACATTACTCATGTAACTCATCACTGGTTTCGTCATCCGATGACTCCATATCCCCAAGCAGAGGATCATGATCTTCGTCGGCATCATCATCTATTCCATCTTCATGTCCCACCTCTTTTTCGGACGGTATCTCAATGATTTCCCAACCACATGCGGGTGTTTTCTGCAGGTCATTCTGATGCGCACTGCCCCAAAGTCTGGCAACAAATGCACATCTATCAATGTGTGGTGCAAGTTCAGATTCACAGGGTGGAATGCTGCTGCCCTCAATGCTTTTAAGTTTGTCAAACGGATGTTTTGCTGTTGCCTTTCTCTTGTAGGTTTTTTCGACCACATTGAACCGGTGCTTGTTTAATGGAACAGGTTTACGCGCTCCATACAGTACACAGACAAATTCCTTCAAGGTCGCGATGACTTCCTCTGTTAGGACAGTTTTGCTCAATGATTCAAATGCCCTCTGGAACTTGTCGCTTTTGCTGACAACTGAATAAGGCCGGTTCTTGCCTTTTCGCGAAAAAGCAGAGGTGTAATCGCATCCAGTGAAGGCGTGTAGGCCGGGAGTGCAGCACACATAGATTTGCCAATCGCGGCAGCAATCTTCGTAACGTTTACATAACGCAGGTTACCTTGTCCTTTAGTACCAACTTCCATCCAGACTGTGACTGTGATTCTATGGATGTGATGGAGTAGCAACACCAGAATATCCGTGTCAGAAGCTCGAACAACAATGTCACCAGGGGTATTCTTGTCCGCTTCAATCATGTGAAGGATGACTCTGGTGTCAGCTTCAGGGTGGTTGCAGTTTAAAGACGGAACTGCTTCTGACTTCACTTCGCCATCATCCACGAAATAACGCGTGCACTCTCCCATCACTCCCAAGAACACCTGTCTTCCATCTAGAAGGGGCAGGTAGTTGCTGTTTGACCAATCCTTCGTTAGAAAGACAGGCAACTCTCGTTTGAATGACTCCCTCTCAAGTTGTTTCCTGAAGTTTGAGTCTCTCTTCTGTTGAGGTCCTTCAATAACCAACTTTCCTCCAACTACAGCTTCTCTGCGTTCTCGCTCACAGTCCTTAATTGATGGTCTTTCGTAAGTATCGAAAATGATGTCGATCCTCCGGGACTTGTACGCCAAACTAGTCAGCAGGATGTTCCGTGAGAGCTCCCCATATGTTTCTGGCTGATCTGGTGACATGCTGTGAAACTGAAAATTGCCGTCGATGATGTGAGTTCCAATAAATGTTGGGCTACCGTGGTCACTAACAGTACCTTCAAGAAGTTTGAACAACTTGCTTTTGTCTGTATGAACCATCGTCCCATCACTATGACACATTGAGAGTGGCACAGGTGTCAATGGGAATGAGAAGACATGCTCTAGGTCAGTGTTACTTGTTGCTGCAGTGAAGGCAATGCGGCCAAGAAGTGCACTGTTGCATTTGAGTTGTGCCTCTTTCGTGTTCTTGCCTGCTTTTCGATTTGCCACACATTCAGTTGCAAATGTGCGGAGATGATGTTTGCGAATTGGTTTTCAAAACGTTCCGCACTTTCAAGACATTCTTTGACAAAGGTTTCATGCCTATCCTTGCCGTCTTCTGGAATCTTCAACAGCGATGCACTTGCGGCATCGGACAGACTCTTCCCAGTGCTAATGTTGATCAGAGGCAAGCTTGTGTCGAGTGAAAATGGATTGGCACAAGACTCAATCTGATTGATGATCTTTTGGAGGTCTTCATTGTCTTTCCTGATTCTGGCGGGACTGATGTTACATCTGTATTGTTTGTACACTTTCTCCCATTAAACTAAATTGTACTGTACCTTATCATTGATGTGAGCCTCCAATTTCACGAATA
>NC_059279.1:13496940-13506940 GCF_017591435.1 Portunus trituberculatus | reverse complement strand
TTCTCTATTTTGTTTACAGTTTTTTCCATGATTCCTTTTTTTCCCCGTTTTTTTATGTTTTCCGTTGGTACTATTGGTTGTCCTGTTGTTGTTGTTGTTGCTGTTATTGTTGTTATTATTATTGTCACTATCCCTATTGTTTTATTTTTTTCACCCTTACAATATCTATATTAACTTTTTTTTCCCTTTGTTTCCACCAAAAATAACTTATCAGTACTCTTTTTTCCTATACAAAGTCCTTTATTCTTCCTACTCCTCATCCCCATGCTTCATTCCTGTTTTTTTTTTCCCCTACAAATTCACTATCAACCCTTCTTCCTCCCACATACTCCTCTTCCTCCAGAAAACGACTTATCCCTATTTTACCTCCCTACAAACTTCCTATTCACTTTCCTCTCTTTCCTCTACTACAATTCCTTCCCTGCCATTGTATTTCCCCACACCTTATACACTTCCTCTTGAAAAATACTCACCCATATCTTATTCTCCTCTACAAACTCCCTAACTCCCTATCCACTTCTCTCTTACTTCGTCCCTTTCTCCTGAGACTCACCCCTGATCTCTCCCTTACAGACGGCCGGGCCAGCGGGGGCGTGACAGGGTCTGGAGGGCGCCGAGGAGATCCCCGTTACCTGGATGTTATTCGTGAGCGTCCCATCAGAGTGACCGTCAAGGTGCTCGTACCTGTGAGAGAACACCCAAAGGTAAGTGTGATGGGCGACGGTAAGGGCGAGGTTAAGGAGAGCAAGGGAGGGACGAGGAGCTGATGGGAGATGTTGAGGGTTAGGAGAAGTGGGGGAAGGCAGAAATGGAGAATGAAGGCAGAGGGAACTGGGTGAAAGTGGAAGGCAAGTGAGTATTGAGTATAGAGGGAGGGAAGGGAAAGAGAGAATGTGGAAAGTTACAGGAAATTTTAGGAGCGGAGAGACTGAGAGAAAAGAGGTAAAAGACGAGAGGGAAAGGAAACTAAAGCAAGTCACAGAAGATTAAAGGAAGGAAGAGAAAATTAAGAGAGGGAATAGCCTAAGTGAAACAGGAAAGGAAACGAACAGACGGAAGAGGAGATTCAAGAAAAGGAACGGAAAGGAAACTGAAGGAATGGAAAGACAAAAGCAAGGGAACAATGGCAGAAGGAAAAGAGAGAACATCGAAGGAAAATGGAAAGAGAATAACAAAACGAGAGACTTAACAGGGAAGAGGAGGGATGTAATGTATGGTTCCAGGGAAGTTTAAGGTCACAAGAATAAAAATGAAAGCTGAAGAGAGGGAGAGTTGAGTGAAGGAAGAGTAATACTGCTGGGCAAAGCATCAACAAAGGAAATGTTAATGGTAATAAAAAAAGAATCAAAGGTTTAAAGGAACAAATGAATGCTGGAAGGCATATAAGAGGAAGGGAAGGACAAGATTGGGGCGAGATAGAAGATGTCTGCCATGGATTAAGGAGAGTAAAAGCAAATGGGACAACATAAGAAGCTTTAAGTGAGCCAAGGGAAGATTAACCTTTGATCTCTGTGGCTTCTCTTCAACTCTAATGACGTGATCTGGTGCAAGGTCGGAACATAATCTCGAAGGACCAAAGGAGCAATAGAGCATTTCGAACCACTTGCTACGTGTAGTTGTGTTCTTGCTGGGTGAACTCCCTTAGGACTACACCAAATGAGAAGCAAGTGTCGTAGTGTCATTACATTAATAGTTAGAGCCATCAGGGAGAAAAATATATGAAATTTTACATAGCTTACAGAAAGACATTAGTCAATCACGTTCTAATACTGTAAATTGAAACTCTGGATAACAAGGAGAAGAATAGAAGTCGATTTTGAGTTTCAGTGGCCGTGTTACATCAAAAACTCTTTAAAAAAAAAAACCTTGATGAAATAAGATTACATTTCGACAGAGCAGATTAAATAAATACACAAACAGACAACATATGTTTATAAGATAACATGAATTCACAACCACAGCACTGCTACCAAAAAGCAGTGTCACATTCCTCTTCATAGCTTGTGTAAACAGTACAGCTCACTGGTAAAACTGGTACAATTACCTAATCTATCTGTCAATCCCAGTGTCAGTATCCCCCCAAAAAAACCTACGAAGAGGATCTGTACTATTCATTATTCTCAAGGAAATTTAAACACATAAAAAAAAGTAAGTTAGAAAAAATAAACATAAATAAAGACCTTGAATTACAGATTATTTCAAGACATCTATATCCACTATTCCTGTTATGATTGAGAGGAAGAAAGAAAATCAACCAGAAAATAAGGAAAGGAAAAATAATGAAACAATAAAGAGGGAGATATAAAGGAGCAAAAGGGAGATTTAAGGGAGAAAAGGGAAAGTTTAGCATACGATTTAGGAAGATTTTAAGGCCCGTGAGATGAAGGCTAAGAGAAGGGGAGCGAATAGGTTATGAAAGGGAAGAGTAAATATTAATCTGCTCGGGAAACGAAGGTACAGAGAAACGTAATCTGAAGGGAAGAGATGAACGGTGCCAAGGAGAGAGATGCGCAAAATGAAAAGGGACTTGGTGAGAAGGGAAGGCGTGAAATAAAAAGATAAAGCAAGGAAAATATGAGGAAAAGTGTAATTAGTCCTTTCACTGCTAAAAAAAATTAAAAAAAAGGAACCTCAAGTGCTTGGTTATTTATTTATTATGTATTACACTGTTAAGTAGAAAAGAAAACATAAGATACCTACCGGTCTTTGTTTACTGGAGTTGATGCAAACAATCCCTTAGTTTTTATTTTTTTTTCTTCTGAATATTTAGATGCTTATTTTTCTGTCTAAAAATTAACAAGAGACACCAATTCCAGTAAAAAGTTTAAATGAGAAGGAAAAATAATGAGTGAAAAAGAGGTCTAGTTTCTTCTTCCTTTCCTAAGTCTCCTCTCTCTTCCTTCAATTTTCTCTTCCTTCTCTAAATCGCATCACCCTTCCTATAATCTTTCCTTTACCTCCACCTTCTCTCCCTTTCTTGATTATCCTCTTCCTTCAATTTTCTCTTCCTTCTCTAAATCACATCACCCTTCCTATAATCTTTCCTTTACCTTCACCTTCTCTCCCTTTCCTTACCTTCCTCTCCTTACCCTCAACATCTCTAAGTAGAAACATCGCAATAAGAAAAATGTAAAATGAAGAACGACAAAATGGTAACAAATAAGAACAAAGCAACATAAGTGCAAAAAAAAGACGAGAAACTTACTAGACTGAGAAAAAAAGTAACGAAAAGGGAAAAAAAAGTAAGGCGACTAGGAGGAAAGTTAGAAGTGGCGTAACCGCAAGAGGAAGAACAGCAAAAAGTATTACAAGAAGCAAGAAGGGAGGGAGGGAGGGAGGGAGGGAGGGAGGGAGGGAGAGAGGGAGGAGGGAGAAAGACGCCGCAGACACGCTCGAGGGGCAAGAAAATACCAAGGAAGGAAAGCCAACGAGAGAGAGAGAGAGAGAGAGAGAGAGAGAGAGAGAGAGAGAGAGAGAGAGAGAGAGAGAGAGAGAGAGAGAGAGAGAGAGAGAGAGAGAGAGAGAGATAAAAGCCAAAAGATTCAAGAGAAAGAGAGGAAGGACAAAAGGAAGGAAGGAAACAATGAAGGAAGGAAGGAAGGAAGCAAGGAAGGAAGGAGTGCCAGACAAGTGTGAGGGCCTCTTAGTATGAAGGATAGTGCCAAGGGATGCCATACTGTGCCTGGAGGGAAGGAATAAAGATGCTGAGAAGGTAAAGGGGAGAGTGAGGGAAAGAACGGTGACAAAGCTAGGTGATAAGGCGAACAATACAAGAAGCTATAGCATTAATGAGATTTTATGAGATTTTAATGTTTGAAGACAGAAGAACGAAGGTAAAAAGGATAGATAGATGGATGAATGGAGATGAACGAATGGATAATGAATAAATGAGGAGGAAGGTGAAAGGAGAGGGAGAGGAAATGAGAATGAAGGGAAGGGATGTGGTCAGGAGATGAAGGGATGGGAGGAGAGAGGAGAGAAAAAAAAAATGGGAAAAATTTATATTCAGAAAAGAGTAAAGGACGGAGAGAGAGAGAGAGAGAGAGAGAGAGAGAGAGAGAGAGAGAGAGAGAGAGAGAGAGAGAGAGAGAGAGAGAGAGAGAGAGAGAGAGAGAGAGAGAGAGAAAAAACATTTGAAACATTTATTTAAAGCAATTAGTTATATAAACATACAAATATGTATTTGCTTTCATGTAGAATTATATACTGTAGGTACATAGATAGCTAAAGCTAGCCTATATAAAGCATAGCTTTTTAGGCATGAAAAAAATATCCTTAAAAATATTAAACAATCTGGCTGGGGCAACAATATCTATTACTGTAATGATGACATTATTATAACTATATATAACATCCTAGTATTAGATTCATATATTACACAAAAGATAATTAAGATTCGTATATTACATAAGACAATAAAAAGAATGGATGGCTATTCATAGGAGGTGTACAATTTGTTCATGTATACAGACATACAGACATTCCAATTTTACATATAAATACAATATATGAGCAGACATACACATGCTAAGATATACTAATTTAATAATTTCATATACATAATTCATTTGTAGGATAGTTTAGCTTTACAAACATGTTGGATCTCAGCTAGTATTCGGGAGTGAATTGAGTTTTACTTATATGCTGGCTTAATGAGGCAGGACAAGAAAAGTAAGTTAGTTAATATGTCATTATGATATTGTGTTTCAATCGGCTTTTGAATGTGTTGAGGGAAGGAGCGTCTTGAATTTCTTTGGGAATAGTATTCCAAGTTACAGGACCCAAATAAGTTGTTGAATGTTGAAATTTTGATAAACGATGAATAGGAAAGCTAAGGTTGTTGCGGTGACGGGTACTATAATTATGAGATGGGAGGAGGTCACGCATTTCATTCTTATTCTTATACATAAGTTTAGCTATTTCCATTTTTGTTATATCATCCAGTTTTAAGATTTTTGTTTCTTTGAATAGTGAATTAGTATGTGCTAAATAATCACTGTTAGTAATAATTCTTACTATTTTTTGAGTAATAATCTTAAAGGGTTAGATAGGTGGTGTATGTTGTACACCAAATAGGATTACAGGCAAGTAGTGGATAAATGTGTGCATAGAGAGAGAGAGAGAGAGAGAGAGAGAGAGAGAGAGAGAGAGAGAGAGAGAGAGAGAGAGAGAGAGAGAGAGAGAGAGAGAGAGAGAGAGAGAGAGAGAGAGAGAGAGAGAGAGAGAGAGAGAGAGAGAGAGAGAGAGAGAGAGATGCGCCAGGTTAGATGTTATGAGGAAAACATGGCAAAATATGATAAAGATGGGAGAGGAAATAGGGTTTGAGAATAAAAACGAATAACAAAGAACCCAAACACGATGGAAAAAATGAGAAAAGAATAAAAATGAAGGGTGAAGTAAGAAGATGAAGGAGGAGAGAAAAAAAATGGTGAGAGAATGAAAGAATGAAAAAAAAGAGCAGAAGATAAAAAAAAAATAGAAAAGAAGAAAATAAATGAATGAACAGAAAAAGAAAGGAAGGAATGGTAAAAGGAGGGGACAGAGGAAGCAAGCAAATAAGATGTGACAGCAGAAAGAACGAGATAAAAAAAAAAGAAATGAAAATAAAAGGGAAAAAAAAGAAGAATAAAGGAAGAAAGGAAGTATAGATGAAAAAGACAGAGGGAAGCAATTAAAACGTAACAAAAAACATACACAAAAAGTAAAGGAAGAAAAGAAAACAGAAAAAATTAAAAGAAGAATGAAAGGAACAAAGGAAGGAAGAATAGAAAATAAAAGAAAAAAGAGAAACAGAAACAAAAATAGAGTATGAAGAAATTAGAAAAAAAAGAGGGAAAAGAAGTAACACACGAAAGGAAGGAAAAGAGGAAGGAAGAGGAGGAAGAGGAGGAGGAAGGAGGGCAAGGGTGCATCTAGAGTGATGAGAAGTGGATCAAACAAGACAGGGGAAAGAAAAGAATAAAGAAGCAAGGTTCAGGGACGAGAGGAAACAACAGATAAATAAAAAAAATAACGAGGCAGACAAAAGGATGAAAGGCAAATATAAAAGAAAAATTAAAGGAGGGAAGGAATGAACGAGAAACAGAAAAAGAGAGAGAGAGAGAGAGAGAGAGAGAGAGAGAGAGAGAGAGAGAGAGAGAGAGAGAGAGAGAGAGAGAGAGAGAGAGAGAGAGAGAGAGAGAGAGAGAGAAGAGAGAGCAAATCAAGAAATAATTTTATAAACTCGAAATAATAAAAAAAGAAACATGAGAAACGAAATGAAAAAAAAATACATCAACCAGAAATATAACCATAGAACACAAAAACAAACAAACAAACAAACGAGGAAACAAACTAACACCTCTTCACACCCCATCCTACTAAAAAAAAAAAAAAGCAAGCAAAAACGAAAAAAAAGTAAAAAAAGCTTAAAAAAAACACACACACACGAGAAAACAGCAAAACATACATTTAAAAAAAAAAACACACACACAACTCATCTGTCATTTTCAAGAACAAAAAACACCAATAACCTAAAAAAAATAAATAAATATAAAAACTTCAAAATATACAGAAAAACTGAAAAAAATAGCAAGATCCACAATTTCATGTAAAAATATCGAGAAATCTTGCATATGTTAAAAAAAAGGGATGGTTTGCTTCAGGTAGAGGGCGAGAAGGTGTAGAGGAATGAGAGACGACAGTTTGTGAATAGTAAGAGGGACGGAGGTAAAGGCAAACGAGGAAGAAAGTGAGGGAGAATAGGGAGAGGAAAACAGATCTGACAGGAAAAGGAGGAAGGGAGGGAGGGAGGGAGAGGGAATTGTGTTAGGGAGTGAAAAAGTGTGTCTATGAGCGAATGAATAGGTGAGAGTGAACGATTACGAGAGAGAGAGAGAGAGAGAGAGAGAGAGAGAGAGAGAGAGAGAGAGAGAGAGAGAGAGAGAGAGAGAGAGAGAGAGAGAGAGAGAGAGAGAGAGAGAGAGAGAGAGAGAGAGAGAGAGAGAGAGAGAGAGAGAGAGAGAGAGAGAGAGAGAGAGAGAGAGAGATGTATTAGTACTTTCTTTCTACTTGTTCTATAACCTTTAATCCTTATTATTGCATTCTGAATTAAATAAACATCAATTAAAAAACCTATATGAAGTTACAAGACTTTAGAAGACTACTGACACTGACTCGCGGTTCAAAGGAGGAGATAAAACAGAGTAACACATTTAGAGAGAGAGAGAGAGAGAGAGAGAGAGAGAGAGAGAGAGAGAGAGAGAGAGAGAGAGAGAGAGAGAGAGAGAGAGAGAGAGAGAGAGAGAGAGAGAGAGAGAGAGAGAGAGAGAGAGAGAGAGAGAGAGAGAGAGAGAGAGAGAGAGAGAAAGGTGATTTAGGACAGTTTCAACACACTTAGCGCCACAAATCAACTCTCCTTAACACCTTCACTTATCCTGATGAACGCGGCTCAGGTAAGTCGCGTGCTCTGGTCACTACCAAGGCAGCTTACCTTATCTCGACTCACATTACTGCACCTTATCTTACCCAACCTTACTTTACTTTGTCTTCATCGTGCCTTACCTCACCTTAATCTGTCTTTCCCTTCCTTATCGTATCTTGCCCTGCCTCACTCCATCTTGCGTAATATTAGGTAAGGTAAGGTTAGGTTAGAAATAACTTTGACTTTGATTTGAAATTGTCTTACCTTTATTTGCAGCTTTCATCTTTATCTTATCTTATCTAGTCTTGTTTTACCTTATCTAACCTTACCTAATATTTCACAACTTTACTTGATATTGTTACATTTATCCTTACCTTATCATACCCTATCTAAACTTATCAAACTATACCTTACTTTACTTTTTTTCTCATTTCGCTTACTTCACTTACCTTTCTTTACCTAACCTTCCTTTAATACATTACCTAATATTATCTAACCTTATCCTTAACCTTACCTTACTTTTTGTTACACCATGTTGGAAATCTTACCCAATCTAAATTTACCTAACCATACCTTGCCTTATTTTTTTTTTTTTATTTCACTTACCTCACTTACCTCACCAAACCTTCCCTTAATACCTTACCTAATATCTAACCTTATCTAATTCTACCTTGCTTTTCCTTACACTATGTTGGAGTAAGAGGAATGGCAAAGTAAAAAAGAAATGATTTAGTTCCCGAAAAATATTTACCATGAAAACAACAAGTCAACCTTTTCTTTCCCTCTGAAGTCTACGAGGACCAGCCATATACAGCAAAATCTAGATAAAAGCAGAACACAACACAATATCCTTCTGGGAATATCTTGCTTAATAATTCCTTTGGCCCGTAGGAGAGTTAAGTTCTGGGAAGGAAGACAGAAATACACATGAAGGAAAAGAACAAGAGTGGAAGGAAATGGAGAGACAAAAAGTAAATGGAAGAAATAGGTAGTGATTAAGATGACATGAAAAAAAAAAAGAATAAATGGGAGAGGGAAGAGAAGTGGAGGGAAATGGGAAAGCGATAGGCAAGCATATGGAAAAATAATGGGTAGATATAAAAGGAATGTTATGAAAAAAAGGGTTATACTAGAGCACAATATATAGTAGAGTTGGTGTTCGTTCATCTTTACTGCACAGTCGTATTTAGTACCTTCCAAACATTTGCAGTTATAATTTTGTTTTTATTTTCTATTCATATTCATATCTTTTATTTTCTTTCTCCGTTTGTTTTTCTTTTCAATCATTACTTGTCTGTTTTTCCCAGCTTACTGTTACTACTACCACCACCACCACCACCACCACTACCACCACTACTACTACTACTACTACTACAGCTACTAATGAAGGCAAAGATAGACAGAAGGAAAGGAAATGAGACAGACACAGAAGGACACAATAAAATAAAAGAACTTGAGAATATAAAAAGAAAAGAATAATAAATAAAAGAAATAATTGAGAAGGAGGTAAATATAGGGAAAATAAGAAAGAAACGAAGGAAAAAAGTGAAGGATAACGAAGAGGTCGGGACAACTATGGAGCAAAAGGAGAAAGAGAAGAACGAGGAGGAGGAGGAGGAGGAGGAGGAGGAGGAGGAGGGAGGAGGAGGAGAAGGAGGAGGAGGAGGAGGAGGAGGAGGAGGAGGAGGAGGAGGAGGAGGAGGAGGAGGAGGAGGAAAGGTCGTAGAGGTGATACTGTGGAAGTTGATAAGTGGCGTCCATCTTGTGAGAGTTTCTCCTATATTACTGAGAGAGAGAGAGAGAGAGAGAGAGAGAGAGAGAGAGAGAGAGAGAGAGAGAGAGAGAGAGAGAGAGAGAGAGAGAGAGAGAGAGAGAGAGAGAGAGAGAGAGAGAGAGAGAGAGAGAGAGAGAGAGAGAGATTATGGGTCCCTAAGGAATGAGCGATGATGTTGATGTGAAGGAGGAGGAAGAAGAAGAGAAGAAGGAAAAGGAGGAGGAGGAGGAGGAGGAGGAGGAGGAGGAGGAGGAGGAGGAGGAGGAGGAGGAGGAGGAGGAGGAGGAGGAGGAGAAGGAGGAGGAGGAGGAGGAGGAGGAGGAAAGTGATGAGGTGAGTAAAGGAAGAAAAATCATAGTAAAAAGAAAAAGGAAGAAGCAGTATGAGCAAACGAAGGGAACACGAAAAAGGAGTAAGAGAAAAATGAAGAGAAAAAAAAAGAAAGGAAAGATTAGAAAAACTGAAAAAAAAGAAAAGAAAAATGAGACACGATACCAAACAAAAAACAGATGAATAAGAATATACAGGAAAACAAAGATATGGAGAAGAGGAAGGAAAATAAAAACATATAAACAAGAAATACATGCACACACGATAAACAAATGACCAGGAAAGGAGAAGCTAATTGGAAGATAAGAGGGACAGAGACAAATATATGGCAAGTTATGAATTCATTTAAACATGGAACTAGAAAGAAGGAGGAGGGAAAGGGAAAGATGGGAGTAAAGAAAGGAGAGGAGAGAGAAGGAATATTACAAAAAGAAGGAACGAAAAGTAAGCAACAGAAAACTGGAGAGAGAGAAAATGAAACTAGAGAGTAAAGG
>NC_059279.1:13476940-13494440 GCF_017591435.1 Portunus trituberculatus | reverse complement strand
CTCTCTCTCTCGCTAATGTTAAAATAATCTACTTCTTTTTCTTTACTTCTGCTTCCTCCTTGCCTTCCGTCTTCTAGCTCTCCATTTCTTCCTTTTTTTTCCTTTCCTTCTTCCTTTCTCTGGTTTCGTTTTCCTCTTAGTTTCCTGTTTATCCCTTACCTCCCTTCCCTCTTTCATTTCATTTTAAATCTGCACTAGTTTTTTCTCTCCCTTTCACTCATTCTCTCTCTCTCTCTCTCTCTCTCTCTCTCTCTCTCTCTCTCTCTCTCTCTCTCCCCAAAGTGAAGTGCGAGGAACACACAAAAAGACGGTCTCACCAAAGCTAAAAAGTGACGCCGGAACACAACCCTGAATTAAGACCTTTGTTCCCCCGCGCATGTGGAAGCCAGTCTACCGTAAAGAAAGAGAGAGAGAGAGAGAGAGAGAGAGAGAGAGAGAGAGAGAGAGAGAGAGAGAGGAGAGGGAGAGGGAGAGACTTTTGGGCATGTGCATAATAGAGGAGAGAAGAGGATTGAAGAAGAAAGGGAGAGAAACCTGTGAAATAAAATGAGTAAGTTTGGAAGCACGAATACATAGGAAGGAGGTGATAAGAGAGAACAGTGGAGAGAAAGGAGGAAAGAAAAGAAGGCAGAGGGAGAATCGTAGGCTGAGAGGGATGAGCCCAGGAGGGAAACAGGAAAGAAGGAAGGTATGGAAAGAAGGAGCTGTAACGGCCAGGAGAAATTATGGTTCTCTCTCTCTCTCTCTCTCTCTCTCTCTCTCTCTCTCTCTCTCTCTCTCTCTACTCCATGCATCCTGCTTTTATTGGCGTTGTATAAAGCGTGGTAAAGGCGTTGGTTTATGCAAACTGGAGCAGATAGCGGCAAATTTATTGAAAGTGATGCACTCATGAGCTGAAGTGGACTGCTTCACACACCAGGTTTACTCACCCAATCCTGCCACATCTGTTACGGTACATTTCTTTCCACATTTTTATTTTTTACGCACACATTCATAGAAATCATGAAATGCATGAAACTCCTGTGCATCTACAGTGTTCATGTACAATTAACAACACACAGGTATGACTGCAGCCATGTCTCACTTCTCACAATTTGGATTATTCCTTACCCTATCTTTACCACTCGGAAATTAATAACAAATTAAATCTGAACACTGTTCATTAGTTTTTCATCGGCTATCATGGAGACGAGTACCGCTACTCACTCTTGGTTAGCACGACATAGCAGAGTCTGTGGACGGTGAAGGCCAAAGGTTATAACATCTGGATAGACAGTTTTGAAATGCATTTCATGGACAATTAGCTGGGCTTGCACGGCCTAAACAGTTTAACTCACCTTTGGTTTTAATAAATAGTTGTCACAACAGTAATTTCATTAATTATATTTAAGAAAAGTGTATGCTGCGCTAATCCTTCTACGATCCTGAGCCACCACTTCCTGCCATGAGTGGCTGCAGGACAATTTCCATCACTGCAGTTCTGTCACAGTCTGAGTGATCACTTGTCAAACGTTTCTTCTCTCCCTCAATGCCCGTAATTTGCTGCCACACACACTGATTGGTTTGGAAAAAAATGGTGTCTGTCATGCACTTTTGACCCTGATGCATCAGGCTCAGGCTGGTCTGCATGGAAGGTCGGACACCAGGACTCATTTTGTCCGATTTCTGTTCCGCTTTTGAGTTAAGCATAAATCATTAAGCATAAACCACAAACTGGTAGATTCCAGACAAAATTAACTTATTTCCGTTAACTTGTTAAATATTGACCTAATTCCCGTATTTTCATTGATTTTTTTTTTTTAATATCAGATACATATTTCTGACTTTTAGGCTCTGATTGGGTTCTAGCAATGCCATGGTTACACAACAACAACAACGACAACAACAACAACAACAACAACAACAACAACAACAACGACGATGACGACGACGACGACGACGACGATAACAACAAAAACAACAACGATGACGATGACGACAACAAAAACAACAACAACGACGACGACGACGACGACAACAGTAATAGAAATGATAAAAATAATGCTATTTGTAAAAATAACAAAGATAATTATGCTGGTAAGAAGAAGAAGAAGAAGAACAAGAACAAGAACAAGAAGAACAAGAACAAGAACAAGAAGTAGAAGAACAAGAACAAGAAGTAGAAGAAGAAGAAGAAGAAGAAGAAGAAGAAGAAGAAGAAGAAGAAGAAGAAGAAGAAGAAGAAGAAGAAGAAGAAGAAGAAGAAGAAGAAGAAGAAGAAAAAAGAAAAAAGAAAAGAAGAAGAAGAAGAAGAAGAAGAAGAAGAAGAAGAAGAAGAAGAAGAAGAAGAAGAAGAAGAAGAAGAAGAAGAAGAAGAAGAAGAAAAGAAGAAGAAAAAAAAAAAAAAAGAAAAAGAAGAAGAAGAAGAAGAAGAAGAAGAAGAAGAAGAAGAAGAAGAAAAAAAAAAAGAAAGAAAAGAAAGAAGAAAGAAAGAAACAAAGAATATAGAAGAAAAAAGAAAGAAAATCATACTATTTGGCTGGAGAAGAAAAGGAGAACAACAATTATCAACAACGCACGTCCTGAATAAATAATAACTTTATATGAGAAGCAGAAGGTATAAAAAATAACCTGTTTTTGATCCCTGGAGAGTTAGAGAAATACCAAGTGAGTTCATTAACAATATGGACATCCTATTCTGCCCAACTCTCTAATGCAAGAATTAACCAGTACTCTCAATCATTCATATCTTTCGTAATCTCTGGAACTCCCTGCCTGCTTCTGTAATTCCATCTTCTTATGACTTGACTTCATTTAAGAGGGAGGTTTCAAGACATTTATCCCTTTCTTTTGGCTGACTCTTTCGGACCTGCAAGGGGATTGGCAACTAAGTGAGATATCTTTTTTTTCTTTTTTTTGCCCATGACCAGCTTTCCCTTCTTATATAAAAAAATAATAACTTCCTTACTTACTGCAAGACTGAATCTGTGTTAAGTACTTTGCTGAAGTGCCTTGTTGAAGTGTTGTGCCGAAGTGCTGTGCTGAAGTGGTGAGAATATAAAAGAAAACAAGGAGAAAACAAAAAGAGATCGAAGAAAAGTAAAATCAGAATGAAAAAAACTGACATAATACATGAAAAAAGAAACATTTATGGGATAAGAAAGAAAAAATCAAAAGAGTGGAAGAAAACGTGAAATATAATGAAAAATTGGATGCCAGGAAGGAGAGAACAGAAAAGAAGAGATGGAAGAGGAGCAAGAGAAGTCATAATGAACAAATAAGATAATGGATTAAGAAAACAAAATTACTGAAGAGGAAAGAAGAGGAATTAAGGGGGAGGAGTAAAGAAGAAGGGAAGAAGGTGATAGATAACTTACACAAAAGGAAGAGGAGGAGAGAAGGGGAAAGAAAATAAAAGAAGACCAAAGAAAATAAAGAGATAAAAGTGAAAAATAGTGGAGAGGAAAGAAGAGAAGGGAAGAAGGGAGGAAAATTAAAGAGGTGGAGAGAGAGAGGTGATAGATAGCTTGGAGAAAGAGAGGTAAGAAAACAAGAACAGAAAAGTGAGAAGGAGAGAAAGAAAAGTAAGAGCAGTCAGAATGAGAAGTTGAGATAATGGATTCTGAAAAAAAAAGTAGAGAATAAAAAGGGAGTAAAGAAAAGAAGAAAAATAAAGTTAGGGTTTGAATGAAATATACTTCGGAATAAAAGAAGATGGAAGCAAAAACAAAACGATAAAGAGAAGAGAGAGAGAGAGAGAGAGAGAGAGAGAGAGAGAGAGAGAGAGAGAGAGAGAGAGAGAGAGAGAGAGAGAGAGAGAGAGAGAGAGAGAGAGAGAGATAAACGAAGTGAAAAAATCAAGAAGATGAATAGGAGGTGATAGAAGGGAAAGATGGAACAAGATAAGAAGAAGAAGGGAAGGAGAATGGAAGTAGAAGATAAGAGGAAAGTAGACAAAACGAGGTTAAAGGACAATGAGATAAGGATGAAAAATGAAAACGATAAGAAAGAAAGGAACCGATAAAAACGAGAAAAACAGAGACAGAACGACAAAAACGGTAGCCAAAACACGGATGATAAACAGAAGAAATAATAAAACAACAAAGGGAATCACCACTTGAGGAAGAAAGGAAGAAAGGAAGCTAAAAACATAATGCAAAAAATAGACCAGAATAAATGAGAGGAAGGAGAGAAGACAATGGAGGAGGAAATGAGAGGAGATAAGAGAAATGGCAGGGAGGACAGGGGGAGAAAATGAGGAAAGAACCTAGAACTTGTTTGTGAGAGAGGAGGAGGAGGAGGAGGAGGAGGAGGAGGAGGAGGAGGAGGAGGAGGAGGAGGAGGAGTAAAAGTACCTGTGGGCCCAGAGGACATGTGTGTGTGTGTGTGTGTGTGTGTGTGTGTGTGTGTGTGTGTGTGTGTGTGTGTGTGTGTGTGTGTGTGTGTAGAGAGAGAGAGAGAGAGAGAGAGAGAGAGAGAGAGAGAGAGAGAGAGAGAGAGAGAGAGAGAGAGAGAGAGAGAGAGAGAGAGAGAGAGAGAGAGAGAGTGTACATATATACCATTACGTGAAGTGGAGAGCAAATGAGGCTATGGAAGGGGAGACGAGAAGAGGAGACAAAGATCATTTATCACCTACAAATAAATGGAGGAGGAGGAGAGGAGGAGGAGGAGGAGGAGGAAGAGGAGGAGGAGGAGGAGGAGGAGGAATATGAAAGGAATCCTACCGTGAAATATTTGGCATCGCGTCGGCAGTTCAATGATATGTTTGGCAACAGAGGAGGACAAAAATTGAGAAGGCCATTAAGACTTCTCCTTCTCCTCCTCCTTCTCCTTCTCCTCCTCCTCCTCTCTCCTCCTCCTCCTCGAACATGGGCTCTAAGGAAAGTGAAATACAAAAGAAGTTGACAAAAGGACGTCATCGCCATCTTGTTAACATTTCTCTTCTTTTGTTATGAGATGCTGAAAAGTCGGTGGCCTCTCTCTCTCTCTCTCTCTCTCTCTCTCTCTCTCTCTCTCTCTCTCTCTCTCTCTCTCTCTTTATGTTAAACTCTACGCACAGAATTTTAATGGCAAAGAGCGTTGCTATATTGATTTTTTTTTTTTTTTCTGGGCTCACGTACTTGAAGCAGGTTTGTGTGGATTCAATGTATTATTCATGTTGTTATTTCTATATTCAAATGAGCTATGGTGAATGGTGAGTGAATGTGTCCCTTTTGTTTCTTTACATTTACGTTTATACATTGGTTTGATTGACAGAAGACAGCGTTAAACTGAGATGATTTATTTGATGTGCATAATGTTTTCTCAGTTAAAAAAAAATGGAAAGCTTATTGATTTCTTTTCCCAGTTCACATTTGTACATTTTCTAGTTTTATTGATGGGAGAAATACCACGATTCTGAGTTTCTGCTTATTTATTTATATTTTAGTGAATTCTCTTTTTACCAGTTAAATATATACAAGGTCTTGATTTTCTTTCATATTTACATTTTTTTTTATTTTCAGATAAGCGACACATTACCGGGAAGGGTCCAGTGTATTTAATGTTTTATTTATACCATGAATAATTTACAAAAGAAAAAAAAAAAACGTTGAAAGCTTCCACATTATTTATTTATACTTAAACTTATACATTTTAAAATATGCATGTGAACGAAAATTACTTTCATATCAGATGATTTTGAATTTTACTCCGTAATAGTTCGTACATTTGTGTAACACGAGAAGTGCTCAATTGATGCACTGATCAGACTTGTCCTATCGAAATTAAGACAAATAATGTCTCCTTCTGTAGGATGATATATTCTTTTTACACAATATTACGTGACTTGCCCATCTCGCGTTATCGAAAGAGAAACACGTGTTATCAGTTATTATATCAGATAACGATATGTATTTACGAGGAAGGGAACGATTTTTAGCCAATATAATGTGACTCTATCAGTGATTCCTCTCAAAATACCCCGCACGGTATTCTATTAGTATTGGGTTATGTACCGCCTGGTGTTTATAAGCTTCATTATGTGATCATACCCGCCTCCTGGTTGATAAATATTGGTGTTTCTGTTACGGTATAATGGAAATAATGTTAGATCAATGATGGAACTTCATCATATTACCATTACCTTATTATCTTTGTTAATATGGAAATTAGTATCAAATTGACTTTAAGAGAGCATTAAAATAATTTAGGAACAGCATAAGATTAGTGTTAGATTACCATTCGAAACGTAAAAGAACAGTCAAAGCGACATAAGGAAATACTACTACTATTACAACAGTGTTAGAACAACATTAGGTAATCATTTGAACGTTATTGGATTAACATTGGAAAAAAGTACATTAAATCATATTACAGCACCATTACAATAAGATTAAATGCGTTTTTATATCTTTATTAAAACATTATCGAGGAATTACAACAACTGAACAAGTATAAGAGCGACATGACATTAAAAAGAAAAGTATTAATCCTTTATCAAAATCATCCTATCAGCACCACATCATTATTAACCTGACGTCTTCAGCCTTTGTCCCTCGCGGCGAGATACAATTAGTGCCGCTGTCACCGTGACGCGAGAACCTCCAACCAAAATGTGACTGACCAATAAATATAAATTAATCACAGCGGAGGATCCAATTCCCTTCTAACAACCGTGGAAGTACGAAAGTTAATTAATCTGTCGACATGTGCACATCAACTCACGCACACACACACACACACACACACACACACACACACACACACACACACACACACACACACACACACACACGACGTCAACCCGCGATTAAAGCACCACACCATTAATACATTTCCCTTCCTCCCTCCCTCCTTCTCTCTCTCTCTCTCTCTCTCTCTCTCTCTCTCTCTCTCTCTCTCTCTCTCTCTCTCTCTCCTCTCTCTCCACCTCACGGACCCTTCAAGATAATCACACAATGACTCAAGACAAAGACCAAGCCACGAAATCACGAGCAGCAAAACGAACGCTGTCAACTTCCCTCATCACCAGAGAGAGAGAGAGAGAGAGAGAGAGAGAGAGAGAGAGAGAGAGAGAGAGAGAGAGAGAGAGAGAGAGAGGTTATTCTTGCACGTGTCTTAGCTGCTCAGGTCCCTTGAAACGATAATTAGAGAGAGAGGAAGAAGAGGGAGGGAGAGTATGGCCGAGGGAGGGAAGGAGAGAAGGAAGGAAGGGGGGAGGGAGAGAGGGAGGAAAGATGAGAGGCATGGAAGAAGCGACAGGCTCTTTACTCCCCAATTTGTTTTCTAGAAAGAAGCTTAAAAGTTTTCCTTCCATTTATTATTATTGTTATTATTATTATTATTATTATTATTATTATTATTATTATTATCATTATTATTATTATTATTATTATCATTATTATTATTATTATACTACTACTACTACTACTACTACTACTACTACTACTACTATTACTGCTATTTTCTTTTCTTGGTACTATCATTACCACCATCATTATATAGTTCCCATTTTCTTTACATTCGTATTCTCTTTCTTTCTTTCTTTCTCTCTCTCTCTCTCTCTCTCTCTCTCTCTCTCTCTCTCTCTCTCTCTCTCTCACCCTGGACTCCTGTTTATGTACTGGAATTAAGTTACAATAACTATCCTCCTTCTCTTCACTCCATTACCTCCTTCTTCTCCTCCTCCTCCTCCTCCTCCTCCCTACCTCCGGGACAGTGTTCACCTCCTACTCAAATCTATTTTCACCCCTAGTGTCTCATTTTCTATCTCATCATGGGTCTTTTTAATTTCTCTCCCTCATCTCATTTCTTCTTCATTTATACCTCAAAAACACCTACAAATATATATCACTTTTCTTTCCTCCTCTACTTATCATCGACCAATTCACTCTATCCTTTATATATTTTTTTTCTTTTCTTTTACATGGTTTTCCTAAGATTCCTTCTATTCCTTTTTACTTTTCCTCTATTCTTCATTCACCTAGCACCCTCCGACCTTCCATGCTTTATGTTCCTCTCTCCTCTACTTTCCTCCTTCCCACTCTCGATTCTTCATTCTTCCTGTTTTTGCTAACTCTCTTTTTCTCTCGCAACTTCTCCACCTCTTTTTTCCTTACACATTTCATCCTCACACCTTTTTCTACCTTCTATCTCAAACTATCGTCATTCAATTTATCCTTCTCTCTTCATTTTCTTCCTCACACTGCTCACTGCTCCTGTCTTCACACTTTCCTCACAATTCTCTCTCCACCTTTTCCCAGTTAGCAATTCTCCATGCATCCCCTCATATTCCGTTCCTGTCTCCGCAATTTCCTCCTTCCTTCCATCCTACGTGCATCCTTCCTTCCTTCCTTCTTATCCTTCCACTGCCTTCCCACCTACGCCATAGTCATTAGGAGACATGAAAGGCCTTCAACCATCAAAAGACGACGTTATTTACACCTAGCGAGAAGCTTTTTTGGTGTGGGAGGGGTCGTCGCCTCCTTATTAAGCGGACCCAAGGGGGAAGAGAAGAAAAGGGCGGGAGAGGCAAGAAAGTTGAAAAATAAGGGGTAAGGATCTTATTGGAGGAGATAAAGGGAAAGGAAGGGTAATAAATGTATGGGTGATTGGAGGTTGTCGAGGAAAGAGGGAAGGGAAAGGGAGAGAGAGGGAAAGTAGAAGAGAAGAGGGGTTAACTATTGAATGGGAAAAGTGGGAATATAAATGTAATAGTTAAGGAGAGGAAGGAAAACGTGAAGAGATAATAAAAGGAAGGAATAACTGTATACAATTGCTGACTGAGGGGAAGGAGAGAGAGAGAGAGAGAGAGAGAGAGAGAGAGAGAGAGAGAGAGAGAGAGAGAGAGAGAGAGAGAGAGAGAGAGAGAGAGAGAGAGAGAGAGAGAGAGAGAGATAGGACTAAAACTTATGCTTACTCCTTTTTTTTTACGTTATGGCCTATAGGTCCTGTAGGCATACTTGAAGAGTGTATGTGGGAAGCGGTGTTCAGCTTCCGTCTATTAGAGGCGCAGGCAATTTTATTTATAGTGGTAGCCATATTAAGGCCCATATCACCACCCAAGCGCATCTTTCGTGTAACCATCTAGAACCTGAGTATCATGGTGACGTGTGGGTAACTTTAAACCACTCGACAAATGACAGCTTCAAAGCAGTATGTGGTGGGATTGGAACCTACGTGTATACGTCTACCCGATCCCACGCTCGCCACCTTATCCACTACGCCACCGCCTTCTCCTACTACTACTTCTACAACTACTACTACTACTGCTACTACTACTGCTACTACTACAACTACTAACGAAACGACCTAACCTACTAAAACAGTGAAATTGGAACACACACACACGCACACACACACACACACACACACACACACCGTCCAGCTTTTCCCTCAATAGTTCAAAATTCTGTGCTCGTGTCTACAGCAATTATCGTCCTAGAACTGCGGGCTTCAGGTATTTATTTTGAAACTGGTGTTGTTGATTGCTGTGAAACGGCGAGGAATTACTGGCAGGGGCAGACCACTACACTATTCGCGAGAGAGAGAGAGAGAGAGAGAGAGAGAGAGAGAGAGAGAGAGAGAGAGAGAGAGAGAGAGAGAGAGAGAGAGAGGAAATCTGTTTTTGATGCAAATGGTCAAAAATATTTGTTATGCATATATGTGTACAGAGAAAATGCAGTATGCACACGCACGCACGCACATACGCAGTCACAACCGGATATAGATAGGTGGATAGATGGACAGATAGATATAGATAGATAGATCGAAAGACAGACAGGACGACAGACTGAGTTTCGTGCAAAAGGCAAAAAACATGTAATAAATATAATAAAAGTATGCTGCAAAGAGCGAGAGCGAGAGAGAGAGAGAGAGAGAGAGAGAGAGAGAGAGAGAGAGAGAGAGAGAGAGAGTATAAAACCAGAAACCGACCACAGGACACAACATCCCACCATCCTCCACCTCCCACAAAAAAAAAAAAAAACAGAGACACGAAAGAGGGAAAAAATAACACAACGCAGAAAAATAGGAAGACATTCAGACTAAGGCTACAGAATCACCAAATTTCTCTCAATAAGCGAGTAGATCTAGAGGGGTTCCGATGAATTGGCTCTCCCTGGAGCACGCCGCCCACATCCTATAGACCGCGGACGAAGACGCAAGAGGCCAATAAAGGAAATGGAAAGCTCTTGTTTGATCCGTTTACTTATAGACAAAGGAGAACGTTTCAAGTCGTATTATCAGTAGTGAGGGGTGTAGAGTTGGTGGTGGTGGTGGTGGTAGTAGTGGTAAGAGACGGAATAGTAATGTAGTAGTAGTGGTGGGGATAGTAGTAGTAGAAGAAGTAGTATTAGTAGTGGTGGTGGTGGTAGTGGTAGTGGTAGTGGTGGTGGTGGGGATGGTAGCAAAAGTAGTAGTAGTAGTAGTAGTAGTAGTAGTAGTAGTAGTAGTAGTAGTAGTAGTAGTAGTAGTAGTGGTGGTGGTGGTGGTGGTGGTGGTGGTGGTGGTGGTGGTGGTGGGATGGTAGTGATGTTGGTGGTGGGGATGGTAGCAAAAGTAGTAGTAGTAGTGGTGGTGGTGGTGGTGGTGGTGGTGGGAGTGTTTACTTTTCTTTACTAAAAATCAAATATTCGGGAAAACCAGCAAATGACCATGATACAAAAAAAAAGTAACATGTATTTCAAGACGAAAAAAAAAATACACACTAATATAAAAATCCTGAACCAAACCATAAAATTCCACGAAAGCACAATAAAAATATAAAGAAACGAAGAAAGAAAAGCTCCCATACAAGATACAGTACAAGACAAGAAAAATATAAAAAAAAAGAAAAGAGAGAGAAGAGAAAAGAAAAGGCTCTATTATAAAAATTAGCACAAATCCACACACTCTTCAGACACACAACACGAAACACAAGAAACACAATGAAAAGAAGAACGAAAACATAAATACAAACACCAGAAACAAGAAATACATAAAAAAAGAGAATAAGATAAGACCAGGAAAAACTCACACACTGACCAGAACCATACCACGAAACTAGACACACAAACAAGAAAACAAAATGAATAGCGAAAAGGAAAAACACCAGTACAAGACAAATTAGCACACAAGACAAGAAAAAATATAGAAAAAGAGAAAAAAAATACCAAACTCAAGACCGCAGTACAACACGTAGAACAAAGCCACACATCATCCAGACACGAAACTAGACAAGCACACAAAACACATATTAAAAAAAAAAAAAATAGATAAAATAAAAACTTCAGTAAAAGATCAAACAGAAAAGACACGAAGAAAGACGAGAACAGAAAAAAGGAACAGAAAAACATAGCACAAATCTAAACACTTATCAAAGAAAAGGAAAGTTAGACAAGCACAAAAAATACAAAAATAAAATAAAAAAGAAAACGAAAAAAGAAAAAAAAAGTTATAGCACAAAAGACGATGACATAAAAAAGGCGACAAAAACATGACTCCAAAGCACAAATTAGACATGTATTAAGAAAAGAAAAGCGAGACAAACACAAAAAAAAAAAAGAAAAAAAAAAATATAGCAACAAAGACAAGGACATAAAAAAAGACAAAAAAAAATAGACTAGTGACCAGATTAACTACAAAATTTACACATTATCAAGAATCAAATCAAGAAAAAGTTAGACAACCACAAGAAACACAAATAACACACGTAAATGAAAAAAATGAAAATAAAGCACAAAAGAGAAGGACATAACAAAAAGAAGAACAAAAGAACAAGAGCAGTACAAGGCGAAGCACAAATCTACACACTATCTAGGCACATATTAAAAAATAAAGCTTTATTACAAGAAACACAAATAAAAAAACGATGGAGAAAAACAAGATAAAGGACAAAAGACAAGGACATAAAAAAGACAAAAAAATAAGACAAAATTTACACATTATCAAGAATCAAATCAAGAAAATAAGTTAGACAAGCACAAGAAACACAAAATAAAAAGGGAAAAAAAACAAGATATGCCACAAAAGACAAGAACATAAAAACGGAAGACAAAAAAAAAAAAAAGCAGGACTTCAGTACGAGGCGAAGCACAAATCTACACACTATCTAGGCACATATAAAGAAAAGAAAAGTTCGACAAACACAAGAAACACAAATAAAAATAGAAAAGGATAAAAAAAAAACAAGATATAGCACAAAAGACATGAATACAATAAAAATACAAAACATAAGACCCCATAGCACAAATATACTCGCTATCTAGACACATAGAAAGAAAAGAAAAGCCAGACAATCACAAGGAACGCTTATAAAAACAAACGAAAAAAATACAGAACAAAAGAAAAGAACGTAAAAAAAGAAGAAAAAAATACTAAGACTCCAGTACAGCACCTAGCATAACTCTACAGTCTATAGTCTAAAGGCATAAACATTTCCTCCTACATTACCGAGCCAACACCAATGAAAGATCCAAACACCCCAATTGGCAGCGTCCTTACCCAGAAAATAAAGAACACCTCATTGGAAAATTACTATTTCAAAAATCTAATATAGAAGAAAATAAAGAAATAATATATAATTTTATATAATTTTTGGAAATTAAGAGATTGTAAAGTAAAAGTTTAAATAATAATTACTTACAGCTACAGACCCAGACAAAACCCAAACCAAAACACATTAGGAAGTGCCGATATCCAGGCTACACTTCCGCCTATCAACCGAACTGAAGGGAATACCATGTTCAGGCTATGGCAAGACAGAGCTTAGGAACACAGTGATGAAAACACGACAGTACTCTCGGACTATTTCTGTTTCGGCCGCTAATTTTCTTTTTTCTCATAAAGAAAACCTAACAAATATTGCTCTACTCGTTCCTTGTGAAGAATTAACCTGTGCAGAAGCGAGGTGAAATGTGTGTTAAGGTTCCGTGCTGTATTTAAGTCTATAGAAATTAAAGATCTTGGTACACCAGACAATTATGTTTTGCTCTATATTATGATGTTAGTCGTATAAACTCAAGTAACTATAAAGAAATACCATGGTAGAATAAGAACAGAAAAATACTGGAAGGAGTAAAAGCATGGTAAATCAATAGATACATCGTAATACAGTGTTTAGAGACGACTACTCTGTACCGCGAGACGATGCTGACCCACTCCTGAATTAAACCAACCTGCGAACACTGAAAATGTGACAGTTTGGGTCCTCTCCTATTGACATTAATCAAAGTATTACGATTTATTCACAATAGTAATATATTATGCTCAGACGGAACACGGGCCTGATGTGTTTGAGATGTGGCATTTTGTTATAGTACATTTCGCACTATATAGCGACTGTTTAGGACCGAAAAACTATAGCTTCAGGTAGATATACAATAATGTTATCTATCGATTTTCAGTCTTAAAGTAGGGGAAAATTAAAAATATTGATGCATTTCTTTTATAGTCCTCCTTGCTTCTCGAAAAGGTGCACAAACTTAGAAAAGGTTGAAGAACACTAAACTATACCCTGAGAAAAAAAATACAGTAAAAGAGATAAGATAAAAATGACCAGCATCTCTATTATTTTGGAGGCTAAGAATAATACCAAGACTAATTAAGAAATTCAGAGATAACGAAAC
Organism: Portunus trituberculatus; assembly: GCF_017591435.1. Classification (NCBI taxonomy): domain Eukaryota; kingdom Metazoa; phylum Arthropoda; class Malacostraca; order Decapoda; family Portunidae; genus Portunus; species Portunus trituberculatus. Next base: position 13,480,875 of record NC_059279.1, on the reverse strand, counting down.
GAACGACGATCACGAGAGCTTCCACGATAACAGTGTGTATGATAAGATGTGATATCAGATTCCTTGATAGCGCTCCTAGTTTCCAAGATATCAATGCCATAACAGTTTCCTCGATAGCGATGCGAGTTTCCGAAATAAGGATGTCATTCCACGATAAAGCTGCCAATTCAGTTTCCAAGATAATAATGCGGGTTTCCACGATGTCGATGCGGTTCCAGTTTTGACGATGCGTTTTCACGACACAATATTGAAGTCCACTTGCCTACACAGGTACTGGGACGAATCCCTTCACCCCGTAAAGATCCACCCCAGACCCTTGGGTGCGAGTAGAGTGACGCTGCCACCTTCCTGCGCCGCAATTGAAGTTCACTTGCCTACACCGGTACTGGGACGGACCCTTTCACCCCGACAGGGTCCACCCCACATCCTTAGGTGCGAGGAGAGTGGCTCTGCCACCTCACTGCTACGCAACTGAAGTTCACTTGCCTACACAGGTACTGAGACGAACCCTTTCACCCCGTAAGGGTTCAACCCCAGACCCTTGAGTGCGAGGAGAGTGACGCTGCCACCTTACTGCGCCTCACACGGGTAGCCATGAGCAATGACCCGCCACACACCACTCCCCAAACACTGTCAGTGAGTCCTTTTCACCCCGTAAAGGACCACTGGTATTGTCAGTGCCTGGTGCATGGCGCACAGCGTGCCCTCGTTCATGGCGAGTTGTTCAGCACGGTGTCAGTATAAGCAGAGGTCCCTCACCACCAGACTCTATGCAAGGAGCCTTTATCACCCCTTTAAAGGCCCCTCACGGCATCATCTGGTGGACGGTAGACACGGCAGACTGCTTAAGGCGACCCCTTGCCTAGTGTGAGGCGCTGCAAGTTGACGACAACCAGTGAGCTTGAAGCCGCAAAGGAAACTGAGTCCACGTTAACAATGGAATTCCATGACAGGTTGTGATTCCAGTGTCCACGGTAAAGATGTGTTTGTCGAGGATAACGATCCGTTTATCGAGGCTAACGATGCGGCGATGGCGATGGCGAAACGATTCAAAGTATTATTACCTACACAGGTACTGGGACGAAACTTTTCACCCCGAAAAGGTCAACCCAGTCCCGTGGTTATGAGAGCAGTGACGATGCAACCTTGCAATGCCTCACACGGGTCGCCATGAGCAATGACCCGCCACACACCACTCCCCAAACACTGTCATGAAGTGAGTCCTTTTACCTAACCTAACCTAACCTAACCTAACCTAACCTAACCTAAACCTAACCTAACGTAAAGGACCACTGGTACTGTCAGTGCCTGGCTCATGGCGCACAGCGTGCCCTCGTTCATGGCGAGTTGTTCAGCCCGGTGTCATTATAAGCAGGGGACCCGTACACACTACTCACCATCAGATTCTATGCAAGGAGCCCTTATCACCCCTTTAGGGCCCCTCACGGCACCATCCGGTGAGTGGTAGACATTGATCTCTTGCTTATGGCGACCCTTGCCTAGTGTGAGGCGCTGCAAGTGGACGACTAGTAGTGAAGCTTGAGGCCACCAAGGAAAAGCAGGACCTGCAGCCAGTTCCTGCCTTGGGCCCCAGGCCGGACCCGACAGCCACCTCCTTCCCCCGTGCGGCGCCCAAGGCCGTCACGGCCCTCAACAACTTTAGGCCGAAAGTTCTCAATCGTCGTTTAAATTTTGATTCGAATATAAAATCGTCGATGGTAAATGAAAAATAGCTTTGGTCTGAAAGTGTGCAAGAGTTAGCTGATTAATGAAACAAGGTGAGGCAGCTTTGCTCCGGAGTATTTAGTGTACTTTGCATGTTGCTGCCGTGAATGTGTACGTGTTTATAGATAACTGGATACAAACAGTAGACAATGGTAGTTGTGTAACTATTGGGGAACTTTTGAAAATTAGTTAAGCTTCTGGATAGAGTGGATGAGTGCACACAGGTTTGCTTGTCTTATACATAAACTGTCACCTGCAGACATTTTTTTTTCTATTTCATGCTCTTAGAAAAAAAAGCAAACTTAGTTTCCTTTATTTCCTGATCACAATGACGTGTAAATATCAATGTTTCAAATATAAGGAAACACTAGGAAAGGACCCAAACTCCCATTGAACTTGCCAGATTCAACAGATTTCGTAATATTTCACAGAAAAGATGGTCAACTCAATATCGTATATTTTTGGATATTCTTCTGTCACATAAGGAGATATCAAGATAGGTCAAGTATTTTCAAATATGTTTCTACGACAAAAACGCTATAATAGTAGAGTTAGGTTATAACTATGCATTGTGTTTTTTTTTATATACCATCTTGCTCTATTCCTGGGAAAAAATTACTTCTTCCTCAATTTATAACTCGTAGTTTGATATTTTCTTTCCTTCTAAGCTAGTAAGTAGACTACAAGACTCCATGAACATTTGAAGCCCCGTAAATGAGTCTATTTTCATTACTTAGAAATCAAAGTCTGATAATGAGATTGTCTATTGCCAACCAAACCGTTCTGCATAGACGTCTTCAGCGTCATAGAGACCTAATGATGTTAGCTCATGGACAGTGGCCATCCTGACAGTGCGGAACCCCAGGGGGTTCATAAGAAGATTTACCGGGGTACTTAGATGGCTGATCTAATAAAATCCTTTGCAGTACCATTGTATATTGAGTTCCAGGTTCCATGTGATAATACTGGGGGTTCGGGTAGATGGTCTTATAACTCAAGGGTTCTTAACGATAAAAAGATTGAGAACCACTGCGTCTACACCATCTAAACACATATCAAAGAAGAGGAAAGCTACACAAGCACAAGGAACCAATAAAACACGAAAATAAAAAAAATAAAGATATAGAACACGACATGAATAAAAAAAAATGAAGATAAAAAAGAATAAGACTCCAGTACGAGGTGAAGCACAAACCCACACCCCGTCTAAACAAACAGGACGCGGAAAATGACAAATACACTGTGAAGGTAACAAAGGCGCCGGAAACAGGTCAGGTACAGGAGAGTGGAATACAACACAGCATATTATTAAAGAAACATCCACGAATATGCTCGACGGTAACTTAGGAAGACAATTTACTGAGGCTCAAACAAGGTCCTTCGTTAAAATAAGGCCCTCGTCCAGGTAATATCCTCCACCTGAAGAGTGCTTACCTCCTTGTACACTCCTTGTCTTTTTTCACATGAGCGGGGCGAGCCTGACAAGTAGCCGGAGTAGGTAGAGGCCCTTGCGCTACCTACTGCTGCGCCTCCTTCAAGCCCCAATAAACACACACACACACACACACACACACACACACACACACACACACACACACACACACACACACACACACACACACACACACACACACAATAAGCTCAGTTGCGACTCTACACACCACTGCCAGCTCCGACACACACACACACACACACGGACACATAGACACACACACGCTCGTATCCACCTGTTCTGTACTACATGTCAAAATGAATCCAGCAGTAGTGAAGGAAGGGAAGGAGATGGAATGGAAGGGAAGGGAAGGGAGGGAGAATAACGGAGGAGAGAGAGAGAGAGAGAGAGAGAGAGAGAGAGAGAGAGAGAGAGAGAGAGAGAGAGAGAGAGAGAGAGAGAGAGAGAGAGAGAGAGAGAGAGAGAGAGAGAGAGAGAGAGAGAGAGAGAGAGAGAGAGAGAGAGAGAGAGAGAGAGAGAGAGAGAGAGAGAGAGGAGGAGGAGGAGGAGGAGGAGGAGGAGGAGGAGGAGGAGGAGGAGGAGGAGGAATACAAAGGAGGAGGAGGAGGAGGAGGAGAGAGGACAGTACAGGAGAAGGCGGAGGAGGAGGAGGAGGAGGAGGAGGAGGAGGAGGAGGAAGAGGGTTATCTGTCATGAAGACTAAATTAAGATGTACTTGAATCTGCAGGCACGAGACACAGACACACACACACACACA
>NC_059279.1:13466940-13471940 GCF_017591435.1 Portunus trituberculatus | reverse complement strand
GGAGGAGGAGGAGGAGGAGGAGGAGGAGGGAGGAGGAGGAGGAAAGCGAAGAGTGTGACGATCTCTGACCATTTTTCTAACTTAGGCTAAACGATTTTTGAATGACACACACACACACACACACACACACACACACACACACACACACACACACACACACACACACACACACACAGAATAACTTACACTGAATAAAAACCTATATTAATTCATTGAGAGGTGAAAAAAAAAAAACAGGTAAATGAAAAGAAGAGTGAAAGAAAGGAATGAGGAAACGAAGAAAGGAAGGAAGGTGAGAAAAAAGTAAAAAATGAAGGAAAAATGAAGAATTAAAAGAAAAAGCAAGGAAGGAAGAGAAAAATGTAAGAAGAAAAGAAGGAAGGAATAATAGAGAGATGAAATAGAGAGAGGATACAGAACACAGCAATAAAGAAAGGAAAATAACATGTGATGACAGGAATAAAGCAAGAATGGATGATAAAAGTAAACCAAGAGAACAAATAAAGCAATAAAGAGCAAGATAAAGGGAGTAGGCGAGGCAATATATACATAAAAGGAAAGAGAAGGGAGGAGTTTTCTCTCTCTCTCTCTCTCTCTCTCTCTCTCTCTCTCTCTCTCTTAGTATGCTGTATATTTTCATTGTATACATTAGATTTTTTTCTCCATTTGCATTCAAAACATCGTCCTCCTTGCCCTCCCTCTTCCTCCTCCTCCTCCTCCTCCTCCTCCTCCTCCTCCTCCTCCTCCTCCTCCTCCTCCTCCTCCTCCTCCTCCACCTCCTCCTCTTCCTCCTCCTCCTCTTCCTCCTCCTCCTCCTCCTCCTGTGTAGTCTCATCCCCTCCCTCCTCACACTTCATAACACCAAAAAGGAAAAAGTTTTGGAGATAAAGTCTGGTTTAAGATATTTTCAAAGTGTGCGAGGGAACCCAAGTGTGTGTAATTTACCACGGTCTTCTGCTGGTCACCCAGCCAGTCTTCCCCATTACGGAGCGAGCTCACAGCTCATAGACCGATCTCCGGATAGGACTGAGACCACAACACACTCCACACACCGGGAAAGCGAGGCCACAACCCCTCGAGTTACATCCCGTACCTATTTTACTGCTAGGTGAACAGGGGTCACATTAAGAGGCTTGCCCATTTGCCTCGCCGCGCCAGGACTCGAACCCGGACCCTCTCGATTGTGAGTCGAGCGTGCTAACCACTACACTACACGGTTTGTGTGTGTGTGTGTGTGTGTGTGTGTGTGTGTGTGTGTGTGTGTGTGTGTGTGTGTGTGTGTGTGTGTGTGTGTTTAATCTCCATCATATTAACTAATATTACCACCATCACCCCCCCTACCACCACTACCTCCAGCTCCATCTCCTCCTCCTCGTCCTCGTCCTCCTTCTCTTCCTTCTTCTCTCTCTCTTCTTCTTCTTCTTCTTCTTTATCCTCTTCGTCCTCGTCCTCCTTCTTCTTCCTCCTCATACTATTATTATTTTCGTTTCATTTTCATCTCTCTTGCAGTTTTAATTTCTTGATAACCAACACCACCATTATCTCCTCCTCCTCCTCCTCCTCCTCCTCCTCCTCCTCCTCCTCCTCCTCCTCCTCCTCTTCTTCTTCTTCTCCTCCTCCTCCTTCTTTTTTTTCTTTCTTCCTCCTTTCTCCTCCTCCTCCTTCTCATATATTCCTTTCCTCATGTACAATTTCTTGACACCTACTACCACTACTACCACCACCACCAACTACTCTTCCTCCACCTCTTTCTCCAACTCTTTTTTTTCCTCCTTTTTTTCCTCCTTACAAAATTTTTCTCTCTTTTACTTCTTGAAATCTTCCATCCACGACGACCACCACCATCACCACCATCACCACCACCATCATCATCTATTTCTTTTTCTCTTCCTTGATATTCCTCTACCACCTCTATTTTTTTTTTTTCCTTCCCTCTTCCTCGTCCTCCTTTCTTGTACTTATAATTTCTTGATTGTCTCCTCTTCTTCTTCCTTCTCTTCCTCTTCCTCTTCCTCAAACACCATAACGTTTTCTTCTTCGATTAGACGATTTTATTGACATTAGGAAAGGTATATGAAGGTCAGAAGATTAATGGCCCCAGTCTTCATTATTTCATTCCTCCCACAAAAATTTCCGACACTGTACAAAATCACCAAATAGTCACCAGAATGAACATGGAAACGCGTTATGGTACTGAGGAGTTTGATATCTACCACCACCACCACCACCACAACCACCACCACTACCACCACCACCACCATTTCCTTCCTCCTCCACCTTCTCTTATTCTTGTTTACTTTTCATCAGTAGCGAATCAAAGACAATCACGTACTATTTTACCTTCCCTTGTAGTCTCCGGAAACAGGGTCAGGTAGCCACATATTCTGCTTTAATTAACCCCATAAATACCAGACAGGTGCATCTTACCTTTCCCGGCTGGCAATTAGACGTTGGCCCGCCAGGTGTGTGTGTGTGTGTGTGTGTGTGTGTGTGTGTGTGTGTGTGTGTGTGTGTGTGTGTGTGTGTGTGTGTGTGTGTGTAGATATTACATATTAAAATGAAAAATGAAGCTCCTACGAGAGAGAGAGAGAGAGAGAGAGAGAGAGAGAGAGAGAGAGAGAGAGAGAGAGAGAGAGAGAGAGAGAGAGAGAGAGAGAGAGAGAGAGAGAGAGAGAGAGAGAGATAGTACTAAAAAAACATGATGGCTATGGGATGTGATCGGATTTAGAAGTTTTCCGAATACCAACTGATCCCCCTTTATGCGATTCGATTCCTTTGCCTCTCTACAGGGAGGAAAGAAACTAGAGTATATACAATGCGCGTTGTCTGAGAGGATAGAGTACATGTAGGGAGGGAAAGAAAGATAGGAGGAGGAGGAGGAGGAGGAGGAGGAGGAGGAGGAGGAGGAGGAGGAGGAGGAGGAGGAGGAGGAGGAGGAGGAGGAGGAGGAGGAGGAGGAGGAGGAGGAGGAGGAGGAGGAGGGAACTTGCTTGTAGACCTGTTTGTATGTATATTGTGTTCCTGAATGAAAATAAGTAAGTACTTCACACACAAACACACACAAACACACACACACACACACACACACACACACACACACACACACACACACATTCCTTGTTTGTAATGTTTCTCAAGGCGTCTTTTTGTAGGCTTCACACGGCTCATTTACACACAAAAAGGTGGAGTCATTGGCTTAGTGGGAACGGTGAGGGAGTGAAAGTTTTTGTGTCAGTAGTAGTAGTAGTAGTAGTAGTAGTAGTAGTAGTAGTAGTAGTAGTAGTAGTAGTAGTAGTAGTAGTAGTAGTAGTAGTAGTAGTAACAGTAGTAGTAACAGTAACAGTGGCAGCAGCAGCAGTAGCAGCAGTAGTAGTAGTAGCAGTAGCAGTAGCAGTAATAGTAGTAGTAGTAATGGGGAAAACAGCAATAGTAAGAGGTTTATTCCCCATCCAAGCACACCTACCTATCTCTTCCCCTCCTCCCCCCATACACATCCACAATACCTTCTCCCCCAATACCCATAAGAGTTACAAATCCTCCTATCTTCTCCACTCACCCACACCCCTTCCCCATTCACTACCCTGTCACCCTTCCCCTTTCCCCTTCCCCTTCCCTCTTTGGCCGAAGCTTTGGGTACACGGGATTCAGAAGCAATTAAGGTAAGCTTGCAGTCTCATACACAAACACACCCTCCCCCTCCCGCCAGCCCAGGTAGGCAAATAAAAAAGAGGAGGACGAAGTGTTGGGGTTTTTTTCCCTCTCTAATGAACTGCAGCTTATAACTCTTATTCACTTACTTTTCTTCCTTTACATCCTTCTCCTCTCCTTCTTCTATCCTTCTTCTTTGTCTGTTGTTACTTCCTCACTCTTATTTTTTTTTTCTTCTTTGCTTTCTCCTTCCTGCCTTCTAATGCTCCTACTTCAGCTTTTAACTCTTGCTTACTTACTTTTCTTCCTTTAGTCCTTCTTCTATCCTTCTTCCTTTTTTTCTATTTTTACTTACTCTTATTTTTTTTCTACTTTTGCTTCTCCTTCCTACCTACTAATGTACTCATCCTCTTCCTTTTCCTCTTTTTTTCCTCCATGTTCGTACTGTTTCACCTCTTCCCGTATTGGTAGGAGTATCTTCTATCCTCTTCTCTTCCTACTCCTCTCTTTTTTCTCTCTTCCTCCTCCCTTGATTAGCATAACAACTACTGTTACTCTCGTTTCTCTACTATTTTTCTTTTTTAATCATCATCGTATTCTAATAACTGTCCCTCTCTTTCTTCCCTATCTCTCCTTTTCTTATTCCTCCTCCTCCTCCTCCTCCTCCTCCTCCTCCTCCTCCTCCTCCTCATTATCAGCACCACCACCACCAACACCATCATCTCTTATCCCTTCCGTTTCTTCTCCTTTGATAATAATTATACTTCACCCACTCTCTCTCTCTCTCTCTCTCTCTCTCTCTCTCTCTCTCTCTCTCTCTCTCTCTCTCTCTCTCTCTCTATTATAACTGTTCTCAGATTACTATCACTATTCATACACATATTTGAAGTGGTTTAACATAACATCTTCCTCTTCTTTCACCCTTTACCATGATGTTTCCAAGTCCTCCTTTTCTATGAGACTTGTAGCATTCCCTTGAACTTGTCTTGCCTGTTTAGTGAATTGGCATCTCATTTTCCTTCAATTTGTTTTGGATATACGAGTATAGGTGAACATGTACTTTTGTTACCTTGCCTTTCTACGATGGATGAGAAAGTAAAACACAATGATAGAAAAAGAAAAGTTGCATGGAGAGGTGGATGGGGAGTTGCCTTAGTCTCTTGTATTCTGTTCACCCACACACATATTAGTATTAATCAGATTTAACTCGGCAGACGCCCTCGTTACACACCAACTGGTCTCCTTGTATCTGTTCTACATATATATCTCTGTATATTGCTCCTCCTCCTCCTCCTCCTCCTTCTCCTCTTCCTCTTCCTGCCCTGTCCCTTCGCTGCCATTCCTCATTTCTG
>NC_059279.1:13456940-13461940 GCF_017591435.1 Portunus trituberculatus | reverse complement strand
ATTAAAAGGACGCGTATGTGAGTTCAATAAAAACAGGAAAAACGACATAAAATGCAAATAAACTGAAAAAAAAAGTTATAGAAGGAAATACTGTAGTAAAAATTAGGCAACAAAAAATTGGTAGTGTTCACAATAAATACACACACACACACACACACACACACACACACACACACACACACACACACACACACACACACACACACACACACACACACACACACACACACACACACACACACACACACACACACACACACACACACACACACACACACACACACACACACACACACACACACACACACACACACACACACACACACACACACACACACACACACACATACACACACACACACACACACACACACGAAAGTAATTTTTGAAAAAAAAATTGAGTACAATTGTCTGTCAGAGAGAGAGAGAGAGAGAGAGAGAGAGAGAGAGAGAGAGAGAGAGAGAGAGAGAGAGAGAGAGAGAGAGAGAGAGAGAGAGAGAGAGAGAGAGAGAGAGAGAGAGAGAGTTGCTCGGGGTACAATTATGTTAACAGACAAATGAATGACGTTGATTCTGGAATTCTTATTTTCTACTTCGTGGTACAAATACAGTGCATTGAAGAGGAGGAGGAGGAGGAGGAGGAGGAGGAGGAGGAGGAGGAGGAGGAGGAGGAGGAGGAGGAGGAGGAGGAGGAGGAGGAGGAGGAGTAGAAAGAGAACAAGAAGAACAAGAATAAGAAGAACAAGAATAAAAACAAGAATCAAGAATAATAATAGTAGGAACAACAACAACAACAAGTGGTAGCTTGAGAAAACCAAGACAAAATTATTACAAAACAAAAAAAAAGTAGAAACATACACAAAAGAAGAAAAAAAAAAATCAAAGAAAAAAAGAAAAGGAGACGAAAAGTGGTGATGATGTTGATGATGACGATGAACATACTAACAAGATAACAAGAATCCTATTAACACCAACACCACAATAGACGCTCCTTCACTGTTACATCACGCACTTCACTCTCCTGACTACTCTAACAGGCAGCATCGTACTCTCAAACTCAGCCCTTTTGTACACCCACAGGGAAATGCAGAGGAACTAACAGCATTGTCTCCACACGCTTGAATTTTTCCTCTGATCCGCTTAGTGTCTATCAGTTGCCAGGTTTTGTAAGCAGATTGTCAGCAGATCACGACTTGAAATGGGAAAATTCTGAATGTAGTAGAAGCGGAAGCAAAAGGTTACGGACTGGGTTCTGCATTGTTCCTCTGATCTGCTTAGAATGTATTAGTTGCTTGTTTCGTGAGAAGACTGCCAGGAGATCAGAAGACTTGAGATTTGATGGAAAAAGTCAAAATACTGAAGAAGTAAATGCTGAATGTTACTCCATTTTACACCACGACTGTCTCAAAACAACATAAGAAACAAATACATAAAAATACAAATAAATAAAATGAAATGAAATAATAAGCAATAATATTCGTATCATTACAGAATACAAGGGACTGCTAACCATACCAGCTTTTTGAACACGTTTATACAAGTAATTCATCCAAGTCTGTGGAAAGAAAACAAATAACATAAATCTATTAGTGTGAAAGCAGGACATATAAGCGGCGTAAATAAAAAAAAAGTAACAAAAATAAAGTAAACGGAAAAAAAAAACAATAACTGGTTCCATGAAAGTAAGGCAGAAAAAAACAAAATAAGAAATGTAGGAAGATAGAAAAGCGAAATAAATAATAAAACACAAGAAAACAATAATAATGAGGGACAGTATGAGAAAAGAAGACAAAAAGAGATAATAGATATAATAAACAATAGTAATAATAATAACGGGTATTGAGAGAGAAAGAGAGAAAAGTGATGGAAATAAAAAAAAATAGTAATTGGTACTGTGAGATCAGGAAAAAATAAAATAATGAAAAACAACAACAATAATAATAACTGGCAGTGTAGAAGGATAGAAAAAGCAAAATAATTAATAAAAAAAATATAAAAAAGCAGCAACAATAAGTCACAGCATGAGAACAGTACACAAAAGAAATGGGACTAAAAGAAACACAAAATAATAATAACGGATAATGAGAGAGAGAGAGAGAGAGAGAGAGAGAGAGAGAGAGAGAGAGAGAGAGAGAGAGAGAGAGAGAGAGAGAGAGAGAGAGAGAGAGAAAAGAGAGAGAGAGAAAAGAAAAGTTAACAAATAATAAAAAAAATAAATAACAAGACGAAGAAGAAAAAAAACTGGCAGTATGAGAGAAGGACAGAAAAGAGAAAAATAAAGGAAAAAATGAAAAAACACAAACAAACAAACAATGACCAGTAGTGTGAGAGGATAGGAAAAAAAAATAACAAAACTGAAAATCAATAAAAAAAAGAATAATTGGTAATGTGAAAGCAGTACAGAAGATAACAATAACAGGAATAATAAATAAAACAATAATAACTGGTAGTGTGTGACGGCGGGAGGGAAAAGCGAAATGAATAACTGAGCCCTGTCAACACCCAATCCACGTGTGAATGAGTCACGGATGAATAAGAAACAAAGGGACAACATACCATCACTTCTATAGCGCTGTACAAAGCTCATACATCGTTATAAAATACAGTGGATCGTGCATTTCATCGTCTCTCTCTCTCTCTCTCTCTCTCTCTCTCTCTCTCTCTCTCTCTCTCTATATTTCGATCTACCAATCTATCTTTTTGTTTCACCTTTCTCTCTCTCTCTCTCTCTCTCTCTCTCTCTCTCTCTCTCTCTCTCTCTCTCTCTCTCTCTCTCTCTCGTCTCTATATATCTTACTACTGATCTATCTTTTTGTCTAACCTCTCCCAATCTATCTATATATCTATCTATCGATCAATCTTTTTTGCCTCACCTCTCTCTCTCTCTCTCTCTCTCTCTCTCTCTCTCTCTCTCTCTCTCTCTCTCTCTCAATATATCTATCTACCAATCTATCTTTTTCTCTCACCTATATAAAACGTGACAAAAAGACAACATCCCTCCTCCCTCAAATGCCTGTGAGCTAAACATTATTCAAACAAATAGAAGCACTTTGAGGTGTCTAATTGGGTGTGCCTCCTAAAGGGTTCCATTACGACCAGGTATGTAAGGCACCAATCCACCTGCGCGGCAACAAAACACCCTGGCCATTAAATCACTGCATATTATCCCCACGCTGATGAATGCGCTTTTAATTTGTTTAATGAATTTCTTATTGTTGCGCTAATGTCACATTGTTACGGTCATTAGTTACGTGCAATCTACCCATTTGTTTGTCTATTAGTCTCTCTCTCTCTCTCTCTCTCTCTCTCTCTCTCTCTCTCTCTCTCTCTCTCTCTCTCTCTCTCTCTCTCTCTCTCTCTCTCTCTCTCTCAGCTGTCGACCCAAGTGTTAATAACTGGCATCAAGAGACGTGCTTCCTCCTGCACGTCAAGGAGGAGGAGGAGGAGGAGGAGGAGGAGGAGGAGGAGGAGGAGGAGGAGGAGGAGGAGGAGGAGGAGGAGGAGGAGGAGGAGGAGGAGGAGGAGTAGCAGGAAGAGGAGGAGGAGGAGAAGGAGGAGTAGCAGGAGGAGGAGGAGGAGGAGGAGGAGGAGGAGAAGGAGGAGGAGGAATACAAAGGAATACAAAGGAAAGCCAAACAGCAACAGACCTGTTGGTCCTTTCGAGGCTGTTTGGTAACTACTTCTAACTGGCTACAGATAAGAGAGACAGGACAGTACAGGAGAAGGCTCCTCCCCACCCACCACTCCCTCCAGCTTTCGCTGGCATGGAAAATAGCTTGGAAAAGTACCATGCAGTATGGAAAAAACTGACATGGAATTTTCACAGGAAAGGATGAAAGGAGATTCTATTATTCACCCTACGGTGAACTCTACATATCTATCTATAAGAAAGTTAATATAGTATCATGTTTAATTATTCAGACAAGAAGAGAGCTTGTTGGGGGTTATTCTTTAAATATTTATCAATTTTGTTTTTGAATGATGCAATGGAAGTACTGTTTACTATTTCAGAAGGAAAGGAGGAGGAAGAGGAGGAGGAGGAGGAGGAGAGAAGAAAGAGGAGGAGAACAAAGAAGAGGAGAAAGAGGAGAAAGAGGAGGAGGAGAAAGAAGAAGAGAAAGAGAAAGAAGAGGAGGAGGAGGAGGAAGGAGGAGGAGAGGAGAAGGATGATGATGATGATGATGATGAGGAGGAGGAGGAGGAGGAGGAGGAGGAGGCATGAGTGTGTGGGAGTTTGGAGAGAGAGAGAGAGAGAGAGAGAGAGAGAGAGAGAGAGAGAGAGAGAGAGAGAGAGAGAGAGAGAGAGAGAGAGAGAGAGAGAGAGAGAGAGAGAGAGAGAGTATATCCCAACGACAAAAGAGTAAACACATTTTTCACACCTTCGCCACATTCCATACCTTTGTTATCTTTACGTTATCGCCCGCACGTCCACCAGCCCCGCCACGGAACGCCTCCTCCTTCACCTCCTTCGTAAACCCTCAGTCAGATTACTCCAATTCCTTCACTGTCTCTGCTGGGAACGATTCTACTGCATTTTCTGTTTTATCGTGTATTTATTTTCTCCATCTTTTTTTTTCTTTTCATCTTTTCCTTTCTTAAGTTATTTTTTTTTTTTGTATCTGTCTTATTTCCTGCTGATTTTTTTCTTATATTTCTTTATTTTTTTTATCTTCTTTTCTTTTCTTTTTTGTCTTTTATGTTATCCTTATCTTATTTCTTTCTTATATTCCTTTATGATTTTATCTTATTTTCTTTTCTTTTCCTGTTATCTTTTATCAATTCTATTATTATCGTATTTTTTGGTGTTTTCTGGTGTATTTATTTGCTCTATCTTTATAGCTCATCTAATTCCTATCTTATTTTTCATGTAAGAAGGAAAAACAGGCCAAGGGCAAAAATAAATAAATAAATATAAAAGGTCCACTTAGATGCTATATTTCACGTATTACCTTTCTTTTTCATTTAAATTTCTATAATCTTGGTTTTATATCACTGACGTC
>NC_059279.1:13439440-13441940 GCF_017591435.1 Portunus trituberculatus | reverse complement strand
CAATGCTCACCACACAAAGTACTACGGTAATAAAGGAATATTAATTAGAGTACTACATGAAAATAGAAAGAATGTATAATTTGTTGCTACTATTGTGTGTGTAAAGTGAAAAGAAGCGCGAGGTGAGGACAAGAAAACAAAAAAAACTCAACTAAAAACAAAGAAATTCGAGGAAAAATACAAGAGGAGGACAAGAATGGGGGAAAAAAATAGAAAAAGTGAGATACAAGTAAAGAGAGAAAAAATGGAGGTAGAGAGGAAGCAAGTCCTTGTAATCCTGAATTCATCCAAGGTCACTGGAGAGAGAGAGAGAGAGAGAGAGAGAGAGAGAGAGAGAGAGAGAGAGAGAGAGAGAGAGAGAGAGAGAGAGAGAGTGATGAGGAAGAGTACTGCGGATGGCTTGGGCTGTCCAGATTCATTACCCAACTCTCTCTCTCTCTCTCTCTCTCTCTCTCTCTCTCTCTCTCTCTGATTAGGTGTCAGTAGCAAGGTGGTTATATTTTCAATTGTGGGACTATTTTGCATGTTCTGCCATTTTCCTCGATACAGGGAGGAAAATATAAACATACTTCTTCCCCACATGTTATAACACAGTAAGAGGAGGAGGAGGAGGAGGAGGAGGAGAATATGCTGAGAAAATGAAAACAGTACAAGACTAGGAGGAAAAAGAATACAATAGCAGATGTTTTAGGCCAAAGGAGTTTTGGTGTGATAAATGAGACAATATTATCTAAAGTATAAGAGATTTAAGTGAAGGTTCCTTGCCATCCATCGCTCCCTCCCACCGCGGCTGGCAGGAAGGGAAAAATATTCATCCAAGAGGGGAAAAATTTGCATGGAAAATCTTATAAGAACGAGGTCAAAACTATTAATAAAGAAGCAACAAACAGGATGAAAGGGTTCGAATCCCAAGGTGAAACTAATATTATTTTAAAAACTTAAGGAAAAATTAAGTTTGCCAATATAGTACTGGGTCACATTCTAAGTCGGTACCTCTAGAGGCTTGCTACGTAATGATGGAGTGAAGGTATATCATGTGGATTCTGACGGCGCACCAACCCTGGAGTCAGTTTGGGGCAGAACTCCTAATAAAAGGCACAGATTTAAGAACAAATGCCTATTTACGTAAGAAAAGCTGACATAGTTTGGTGATTATAACGACGCAACGCTTACGAATTACTGGCCTGAGTATGTGTCTGATATATTTTCTAAGAATATTACTGTAATACTACTGATGACACTAAAGGGTAACCAATTTAGCGTAGACCTCTCCAAGAAAAAAGATGGCGCAATTTGGTGATGGTCACGGGTCGCAGCTAAACCATCACTGTAACTGTTTTTATTGTTTATGTAAGAGGGAAATTTAACTAGAGCAACAAAAACGATTAAATAAAAATGCCCACTTAGATGCCAGTCCTCGAGCAGGTCCGAGAAAGTTAGCCATAAGAACGAGATAAATGTCTTGAAACCTCCCTCTTAAGTGAGTTCAAATAATAGGAAGATGGAAATAGAGAAGCCGATAGGGCGTTCTTTGAGTTATACTATCGATGACATTATAGGAAGCAGAGCACAGGTAACACCAGACGTTAACACTACACAAAGAAAAGCTTGGAATTTCTTAACAATCCTTCAAAAACTTTTACTTATTATTATTATTATTATTATTATTTTTTTTTTTTTTACTAACTGCATGCCTCCCCTCCTCCTGTGGCCTCGCTGCACAAGGCTTTCTTCTTGCTCCCATCTTTATTCTCTCCAAATCTCTAATGCAAAAGTTAATCAGTCTCTCAATCATTCATAAACTGGTAAACTCTGGAACTCCTTGTTTGCTTCTGTATTTCTATCTTCCTACGACTTGACTTCTTTTAAGATGGAAGTGTCAAGACATTTGTCCCTTTCTTTCTGTTGATCCTTTGACCTGCAAGGAGACTGGTAATTAAGTGGGGCTTTTTTATATATTTTTTTCTACTTTTGGCCAGTTTCCTCTCTTAAAAAAAATTGACCGTTCGATTGTAATACCCTGCACTGATATTATGGATTTCTTGACAGACTAAACGAATTCAGTTCTTACAGAGCAGGAGGGTGAGATCAAAGGGAGAACAATAAGGAATGAACGAGAGAGAAATATATGAATAAGAGAAAAGAGACGAGGATGGGAAATAGAATATGCATATAAAGAGGGGAAGTAACGAAGGGAAGGAGGAGAAAGGACAGAAGAGAATGAGAAGGAAGGGCAGAGATAGTTATGATGTGGGAGAAAGTAATAAACATGAAGAGGGAGAGAGAGAGAGAGAGAGAGAGAGAGAGAGAGAGAGAGAGAGAGAGAGAGAGAGAGAGAGAGAGAGAGAGAGAGAGCAAACCATATTACGGATAGCTCCCGAGTGTTACAAATACTAGTTAATGAATAAATTGACGAGTGAATGGAATATATATAAGCAAATGTAATGTGAAATGAGAGACTGAAAGAGAGCTGATTGAATGTGTCATGAGCGAGTGCGAC
>NC_059279.1:13381940-13431940 GCF_017591435.1 Portunus trituberculatus | reverse complement strand
CTTTCTCTCACCTACCCACTCTCTCTCTCTCTCTCTCTCTCTCTCTCTCTCTCTCTCTCTCTCTCTCTCTCTCTCTCTCTCTCTCTCTCTCTCACTGGCTTTAGCGGTGTTATTAAAGATAATGATTTTATGGTCATGAATTTTACAATACCACCTAATTCTCTCTCTCTCTCTCTCTCTCTCTCTCTCTCTCTCTCTCTCTCTCTCTCTCTCTCTCTCTAAGGAATTATAATAGATATTACATATAATGATTTCATGAATAATACAACACTAGTTCTCTCTCTCTCTCTCTCTCTCTCTCTCTCTCTCTCTCTCTCTCTCTCTCTCTCTCTCTCTCTCTCTCTCTCTCTCTCTCTCTCCGGTCCTAATCTGTAAGCTCCCGAATCCCATAGGAGGCAGAGAAGGAGAGAAGTTTTAGGCGTGGAGGGAGAACAAGGGACGAAAGTTATTACACGGGGATAATGTATGAAAGAGGGAGAGGGTGGTGATGATTAGGAGGAGGAGGAGGAGGAGGAGGAGGAGGAGGAGGAGGAGGAGGAGGAGGAGGAGGAGGAGGAGGAGGAGGAGGAGGAGGAGGAGAACTTAAGAAAACTGAAAAGAAGGTGAATATATGGCATTTGAAGACGAAGCAACATAAAAACAAAAAATAAATGCTTGAAGGGTATAATACATGTAGAGAAGGACAAAAAATGTACAAAAATAAAAAATAAATAAAAAAAAAGGATCAGTGACCAAGAAGAGCAAGATTTCCAAGAAGAGGAAGAAGAAACAAGAACTAGAGTAAGAGGAAGTGAAAGAAGAAAATAGGAAACGATAACATCAAATAAACAATAAAACCAAGAACTATCAAAAGAAAAAATAAACGAAAAAATTAAAAAGCTGACAAAAAGAAAGAACGGGGAAGGAAAAACAACGAAGATGAAGAAAAAAAAAACAATCTTGGTGAAGTAGATTAACCAGAAGTGTTTTGGGACCTTCTTTCTAGCATCTCATAATCTACTTTTCCTACACGAGTTGTTGAGAAGACCAGGAGAAGGAGGAGGAGGAGGAGGAGGAGGAGGAGGTTGAAGAAGAGGAGGCGGACAGACTTAATCTTCCGTCGAGAGGCTAACTTTTCTGATGCAGCTTTTTCTTCTCCTACGGGAAAGGAGAAAATGAGGAAAAGAACCAGGAGGAGAAACGACCATCAGCGAAATAGGTTCATCTTTACCCTCGCCTCCCTCGTCTTGCTAAGTAGTAATAACAAACGAAGGCAGAGGTAAGCCGGTACAAGGGGATGGGGGGCCTAACTGCCAGGTATTAAGCTCTCTTAGGACACTTGAGATACTCCTATCCACCCTTAATGGTTCCAAGGTACACAAAGGAGAAAGACTATATGGAAATTAAATAAAGTCTGAATCTCATAGTAATAATAAGGGATGGTGGTGAAATTGCTTAAGTTACACGTGAGCTTATCTCCTCGTTTTCTTTTCTTTTTTATTTTTCGGTCTCATTCTTTATTATAATCCATTTTTTTTTTTCAGTCTTCCCCCAAGTTGGTTTTACTCGAGAAATGTTAGAATGTATATCAACAAAAAAGTAAAGTTATAGTAAAGATAATAACCTCTCTCTCTCTCTCTCTCTCTCTCTCTCTCTCTCTCTCTCTCTCTCTCTCCAACTTGTGAGGACCCATGTCAAAAAACGAACAAAAAGAGAGAAAAGGTTGTAAAATATCTAACGTCGTCCAGCCACGCCAAAGCCATTAGTCTCCACTCCTCTTCTTCCTCTTCCTCTTCCTCTTCCTCTTCCTCCTCCTCCTCTCTTCCTCTTCCTCCACTTTCTCCACCACTGCCATCACCTACCATACAGTATTCAATCATGCCTCCTCACCCCATCATGTTTCCTAACACCCCATTTCCTCTCTCTCTCTCTCTCTCTCTCTCTCTCTCTCTCTCTCTCTCTCTCTCTCTCTCTCTCTCTCTCTCTCTCTCTCTCTCTCTCTCTCTCTCTCTCTCTCTCTCTTCTTTCATCTATAACACTTTTCTCTCAAATCTCCTCCATTACTCTTACCATGACCGCATCTCTCTCTCTCTCTCTCTCTCTCTCTCTCTCTCTCTCTCTCTCTCTCTCTCTCTCTCTCTCTCTCTCTCTCTCTCTCTCTCTCTCTCTCTCTCTCTCTCTCTCTCTCTCTCTCAATACTGATTTTTGTTTGTTGTCATCCTCTTCGTTGCTTAGTTACACTACCATTTTGTTCCTCTTCGGTTCGTTTATTGACGGAGTGCTTGATACACGGTGTAAATGACTTGCCATGTATTCACAATAAAAGTAATGTTTGTCTGTACCTTTTCATCTGACGATCCCTCTTCCTATATGGCAAATACACTGCTCGAATCAACAAATTTTATGAATCAAAATCTCTTTCCTAGTTCAAAGCCATGTTCATATGTCCCTGTATTTCCCCCACGCGCATACAGAATACATCAAACAATGAATATCTGGATGATTTAATTACTTTTCCATCAATTCATTTACATACATCAGCCAGGCCAGCACACGCCTTGTCTTGGTCAATAGAACAGCACACCCAGCGAAGGATACCTAGAGATTAACTTTTCTTATCATCCATATATCTCTTATTACTGAATTCAACACCTTGACTTAATCATTCCCACTTTCATCTTCCAATATTCAATCATTTATCTGCCATATGCAGGAATCAGCAGCACTTTTAGTTAGATAAGAAGTTTTTATATGCACCTACAACAAAAATAGGGATTAAAAAGACTCGGTTATTGCAATTTCTTACTGATATAATGTTTGCAGTGCCTGTAGATCAATAAAAGATATTTTAGTTAGTAATTAATGAAAGATGTGCTAAATAGTAGTGAAAGAGTGAACATGTATGCAGGTCTAATGAAATAACGATCATGTAATTACAGAGCTGTCATGTATCCATCAACAAACACATACATCACTCAACTAAATACATACCTTACATTGATTAATATTCCATAAATCTATCAGTATTTACCCTTCAGGCTATCAATGGTGATATGTCTCTTGTTATTGCCCCATTAGGATACACAAACATGACCTTAATAAGCAATAAACATACAGAACTACAAGTACACGAGTAACGACTACACGATTACTCCCTATGATGTTAATGGTGTCTCTCAAATCGCACCCAAAATTACCACCAAAGTTTTGCCTAGCTGTGTGAATCAGAGAGTTAACCAAAGCAAATGAAAAATACTTGAAAGTTTACGTGTATTCCTCTCAAGTGATCTAAAGCATCTCATTAAATTTAAGTAGATACCGTGTTGGGAAAAGTTTGTAAGAGGGTTAACTTTAAATATAGAAACACATACAAAAGAAAAAGCAACTAAAAACTCATATATCTTCCTATCTGCTCACCATAGTATTTCTTTGAGTTTAGTTTAAAAAGACCCATAGTCAATAAGAGGGATAACTACGAATACAGGAAGATATACCCAATCAATAATATCTAAACTTTATATCCTATTATCGATTAATCCGGAACGGTCAGAGAGATAACTACCAATACACCTAAACAAACTCACCATACTCCAACGTACAAACTCACATGAACTCGTATCGATTCACGCAGACAATCTCAATAAGTTTCGGAAGACGCTACAGCAGTGAAAGAGAACTACGAATACATCAACACCTACCCAACAAAAACAAAAGAAAGACTAAAAATCCCCATGTCTTTGTATCCAGTGATCCATATTTATTAGTCAATCCACGACACCCTCGCCTCGACAAGTCTCCCTGTTGTAAGCCACCCAACACCCTTGGTCTCGTGATACGTGTCCAAATTGAGTGAGCTGTGTTCCCCTCTCGACCCCAGCACCTCAGGCAAGCCCTTAATGTTCCGTCGAGGGTCGCACAAGGGTGAAAAAAAAAACAAGGGATGTATACGTGCGTGTGTGTGTGTGTATGTGTGGGGTGTGTAGGTGTATGTAGCGTGTAGTGGTTCGAGGTTAATGGATGGCTTACTTATTTATCTACCAGCTGTTTCTTCCTTCGTTGTTTCTATTTTCAGCTTGACTGTTAGTACGTATTCTGTTCTTTGTTCGTGTAGTTGTATGATTTTTTTTTTTTTCTTTCTTGCTTCTCTGTTATGATATATTTCTGAGTTCATGCCTGGTGGTTTTATGACACCAAACTTCTTCCTTAATAAAACAAAGATAAACTTGCCACTCCAAACTTTTTTTTTTTTAGGGATTACTTTGTTAAAATTTTCCTCGAATTCTTGAAATGTCAACAACGTAAATGGAATAACAAAGCACGCAACACTACACCCACAAATTGAACACTTCGGATAACACACACACACACACTCACACACACACACACACACACACACACACACACACACACACACACACACACACACACACACACACACACACACACACACACACACACACACACACACACACACACACACACACACACACCTCTAAGGGCATTATGCACAGGGTGACACCAATCATTCGTGGGTCGTAATGGAGGTGTGATTCTGCTTAATGTGTCCTCATTATGGCTTCTGCCCGTGATAATGCCTTCCTGCGAGCGAGCACACACACACACACACACACACACACACACACACACACACACACACACACACACACACACACACACACACACACACACACACACACACACGGAAAAATTAAAGGAAAACATGAAATTGTATGTTGCAGATGTAGTGGAAATGTGTGTGTGTGTGTGTGTGTGTGTGTGTGTGTGTGTGTGTGTGTGTGTGTGTGATGCTAAAATACAAATCATCGTTAGCAACCATAACAAAGGAGAAGTAAGACAAACAACACAACGTAAATTGCCAACACAATACACGTACATCCACCCAATTGCACACACACACACACACACACACACACACACACACACACACACACACACACACACACACACACACACACACACACACACACACACACACACACACACACACACACACACACACACACACACAGGAAACGCACCACTATACAATAAACTAAAAAATATGAACACAATATAGTCACATTCAACCCCTTTCAATATCACTTTGTGGGACGTAAAACAGAGATAAACATAAAGTAACACTAATAAAAGTACCCGGCTGGCCTCTAATCAAATTGTTTCCTCTCTTTCGCAACATGAAGAAATTACAGCGGTAGTGGTTGAAGAGAGAGAGAGAGAGAGAGAGAGAGAGAGAGAGAGAGAGAGAGAGAGAGAGAGAGAGAGAGAGAGAGAGAGAGAGAGAGAGAGAGAGAGAGAGAGAGAGAGAGAGAGAGAGAGAGAGAGAGAGTTAACTTCAAACTACTGAAGTCTTAAATTTGATTAGTTAATACTGAGAAATTTTATAGGCGTTTCATAGGAAAAATGAAATCAACAAGTAATGAAGTAAAATATGAAATAATTCGCCTTACTTACATACACTTACTTGCTGACTTACTTAAACACACTTAGGTCTGAAATCTTAAGTTATTTTTCATTTACACTAATAAGACATTTACCCCCTTAAGAAAAGTTATATTAAGCAAATTTTAAGCTGATAAAAAAGTAAACAACGATACAACCAGCTTATAATGTATAATTCGTACATGAAAAACACACCATCTGAATATACAAAAAAAAAAAAACACTAATAAAAAATATATACACCGCTACCTATTTTTTCGTTGTATAATACAGAAAGATCCAGACAGGAAACGTAATATCTTGTTGGTCAAATAAATGAAAAATGTTTAAGCCTGTTTCCCTCCACAAAGGCTTCGCTCCCATTGAGGGAAGGAACGTAAATCAGCCCGGGAACATCCGTCACTTGCTATGGTAGGCAGACCTATGGGAGCACACCACACAGCCACACGGACCCGCCTCGCTGCTCTACTTCTCTTGTCTGACGCCGCCACAAAGAAATAATATAAATAAGCCGGCTCGGAGCATTAGGGCGCACCGAAATGAAACTGTGTGAAGAAATGACGAAAAAAAAAAAAAAACTGGAAGCCCACTAGAGTAATGAAAGAACCCTTACCAAAAACGAAAAGCTTCTTAGGCCAAAATGAACAGAAAAAAAAAAGCAGGGGGAATGAAAAAGGATTACGAAAAATTACAGCAAAAAAAAAATAAGTGAAAGATACAAAGACGCCAATACTAGAAAAGGAAAAAAAAAGGAGATAAATGTGAAGACCTGGAGTACAAATAGAGGAAAACAAGGCCAGGGAAAAAAGGAAATGGGAAACGAAGGAGGAACACATCTGGTAAGAGAGGAAAATGACATTATGAAGGAAAAAATTAGATTGTGGAGGTGAGGAGATAGACATATCTGAGAGAGAGAGAGAGAGAGAGAGAGAGAGAGAGAGAGAGAGAGAGAGAGAGAGAGAGAGAGAGAGAGAGAGAGAGAGAGAGAGAGAGAGAGAGAGAGAGAGAGAGAGAGAGAGAGAGAGAGAGAGAGAGAGAGAGAGAGAGAGAGAGAGAGAGAGAGAGAGAGAGAGAGAGAGAGAGAGAGAGAGAGAGAGAGAGAGAGAGAGAGAGAGAGGACATCTTTCAACCGGACGCAACGATCTGTCACTGTGGGAGAAACCAGCTGTGTGTGTGTGTGTGTGTGTGTGTGTGTGTGTGTGTGTGTGTGTGTGTGTGTGTGTGTGTGTGTGTGTGTGTGTGTGTGTGTGTGTGTGTGTGTGCTAGAGAGAGAGAGAGAGAGAGAGAGAGAGAGAGAGAGAGAGAGAGAGAGAGAGAGAGAGAGAGAGAGAGAGAGAGAGAGAGAGAGAGAGAGAGAGAGAGAGAGAGAGAGAGAGAGAGAGAGAGAGAGAGAGAGAACGGACAGACAGACAAAGAAACAAGGAACATGGAAACCAACAGAAGAAATACTGAGATATAAGAGCCATACAAAGAAACAAATAGAGACAGACAGACAAACAGACAAACACACAAACAGACATTCAAACATAAGAAATACAGGAAAACAATAAAACAAAATCTACAAAAAAATTTAACGAAAGAAATAAATACAAAACTGCCAAACTGTTAAAAGCATCACTCACATCAAATGAATAAATAAATAAACAAAAAATCGATCGATAAAAAATGAAACACCTCGAAATTTTCACCGAACACAAACTTTTCAGGCAATAAGGTGGACATTCGCAGACTGAAGGAACGTAAAACTCCGACACGATACGCACTCACCCGAAAGGCTAAAGGAGCGCCAACTTAGCCAATGAGATTCGGACGCTTTTACCCTCAGGAGACGACAGAGACCACCACCACCACCACCACCACCACTGCCACTGATCTGAATCCCTTGGGAGCAACTCACAGGAAAAGGAAGATAGAATTAAAAGAAAGACACCAAAACAAAGAATGACAGCAAGACCACCACCACCACCACCACCACCACTACTCGATTGTAATCCCTCGAAGCAAACTAAACAGAAATTAAATGAGGAGCTTATAAGAGGACGATGCAACAAAGAAGACGAGAGAGAGAGAGAGAGAGAGAGAGAGAGAGAGAGAGAGAGAGAGAGAGAGAGAGAGAGAGAGAGAGAGAGAGAGAGAGAGAGAGAGAGAGAGAGAGAGAGAGCACCATCACCACGACCACCATCACCACGACCACCACCACCACTACCACCACCACAACGACAAACACCACCACCGCCACTACCGCTTCCACCACCACCACCACGACCACCATCACCACCACGAATCTAAATCCCATCGAAGCAAACTCAGTGAAACAACATAAAGATACAAGTTTATAAAAAGAGAAAGGCAACAAAGAAGATGAAATGACGACAACCACCACCACCACCACCACCACCACCACGACCACCACCACCACTACCACCACCACAACGACAAACACCACCACCTCCACTACCGCTTCCACCACCACCACCACCATCACCACCACGAATCTAAATCCCATCGAAGCAAACTCAGTGAAACATAACATAAAGATACAAGTTTATAAAAAGAGAAAGGCAACAAAGACGATGAAATGACGACAACCACCACCACCACCACCACCACCACCATTAATGATTTGAACCCTTGCCAAACAAATTACAAGAATATAAAAGAATACAAATAAAAATGCTATATGAAAGAACGAGTTAGAGAAATGATAAAGAAACAAATGACAGACAGCCAGCACCACCACCACCACCACCACCACCACCACCACCCACCACCATTACTATGATTGATCTACATTCCTTCAAACCAAACTAAAGTAAATATACAAAATAATCAAATATAAAAGGAGATGAATATTGGTGAGATGGCGCTTCGACAGACACAAACCACAGGAAGGAGGAGGAGGAGGAGGAGGAGGAGGAGGAGGAGGAGGAGGAGGAGGAGGAGGAGGAGGAGGAGGAGGAGGAGGAGGAGGAGGAGAAGAAGAAGAAGAAGAAGAAGAAGAAGAAGAAGAAGAAGAAGAAGAAGAAGAAGAAGAAGAAGAAGAAGAAGAAGAAGAAGAAGAAGAAGAAGAAGAAGAAGAAGAAGAAGAAGAAGAAGAAGAAGAAGAAGAAGAAGAAGAAGAAGAAGAAGAAGAAGAAGATAAAGAAGAAGAAGAAGAAGAAGAAGAAGAAGAAGAATTAGAAGAAAAAATGAAAAGAAAAAAAAGAAGAGAAGAAAAGAACAAAACAATAACAACAACAACAAAAACAACAACAACAACAAAGAATAGAAGAAGAAGAAAAAAAGAAGGAGAAGGAAAGAATGAAAACAATAAAGCAAGAAAAGCAAAACACCACCAATAACACGAACCACAACACCAACACCACCACCACCACCACCACCACCACAACCAAAACAACAACAACTGAACTGATGAAACGAAATCCACAAATCTCACTTCACAAACCAGAAAAAGAAGGAAAAAGAAGAAAAAAAAAAACGGAGGCAAAAAAGTGAACCAAACACATCGGTAAAGCAAACAAGCGCGACGAGCCGAATACGAATAAAAGAAGGAGGAGGATCAAACACGAATCCGGAAACACCAATTTCCTGAACGAGGCAAGAGCAAAGCGATACCGGAACCAAACATGACTGGACAAACACGCGATCACTAACCAAAACAAAGACAAGCAAAAAATCAACAAGCAATAAACAAGCACGGTATCTAAAACACGGCGAGGACTACAGAGAGAGAGAGAGAGAGAGAGAGAGAGAGAGAGAGAGAGAGAGAGAGAGAGAGAGAGAGAGAGAGAGAGAGAGAGAGAGAGAGAGAGAGAGAGAGTATTCATCAACAAATGCAATAGAAACCAAAGAAAGTTACTGAAATTAGCTAAAAAAATAAAAAAAAAATGAAAATAATGAAGTGAACTGAAAAAGAAGTCACTGGTTCCTTATGAGACCTTAACGAGGAGGAGGAGGAGGAGGAGGAGGAGGAGGAGGAGGGGGAGGAACTGAGGAGACAAGGAAAAACTGGGAGGGAGGGAGGGAGGGAGGGAGGGAGGAGAGGGAGAAAGGAAGGAATGAAGGAAGGAAGGAAGGAAGGACAGGGAAAGGAAAGGAAAGGAAAGAATGGAAGAGATAGGGGACTTCAAAATGAATGAGAGAGAGAGAGAGAGAGAGAGAGAGAGAGAGAGAGAGAGAGAGAGAGAGAGAGAGAGAGAGAGAGAGAGAGAGAGAGAGAGAGAGAGAGAGAGAGAGAGAGAGAGAGAGAGAGAGAGAGAGAAAGAGAAAGAGAGATGAAACGGTGAAATCGGAAAGGGAGGAGGTAGAAGATATCAGGCAAGAAAAAAAAGGAAAAAAGACA
The DNA here is from genome assembly GCF_017591435.1 of Portunus trituberculatus. NCBI lineage: Eukaryota > Metazoa > Arthropoda > Malacostraca > Decapoda > Portunidae > Portunus > Portunus trituberculatus. The sequence goes on along the minus strand of NC_059279.1, from coordinate 13,422,159 downwards.
AAGAGAAGAGGAAAGGAGGAGGAGGAGGAGGAGGAGGAGGAGGAGGAGGAGGAGGAGGAGGAGGAGGAGGAGGAGGAGGAGGAGGAGGAGGAGGAGGAGGAGGAGAGCGTGTGACAGGGAAAATATCCGTAAGAAATTGAGTGACAAATGGGTTTCCTCTTTAAAGGTATAAATATTCTTTGCTAAAGCGATAAAATGTCACAGTAAGAGAGAGAGAGAGAGAGAGAGAGAGAGAGAGAGAGAGAGAGAGAGAGAGAGAGAGAGAGAGAGAGAGAGAGAGAGAGAGAGAGAGAGAGAGAGAGAGACGTTCCATATCTTTCCCTCTTATATTCACGTCATATTATCTTATTCATGAAGATTTAAAGATTAGTAGAATGAGAATGAGAAACACAAATAAAAAGTCTACCAGAATCCAATTACAATTCAGCCACAGTACAGCCAGACAACAGACAGTACGCATTGTATTCCCCAGACAAGGAGGAAAATAAAGGACATTATTCAAAGCCTTTATAAAACTCCACATGCAAATGAGGTTCAATTTCATTACGCGCTGGGGAAATCTAATTATATGTACAGATACACGTCACGTCTAATTGAGTTCCTCGTCTTCCCTTCCCGTGCTAACCAAGTGAGGAATAAATAATTTTCACCTTCACTTCTCTCCCTTGTGTCTTTTTTACGAGTGATGTGAGCCATTCTTGCGACGCGACAAGACATGACACTCGTGGCCCTGCAGTTCTCTCTCACCACTCCCTGCACTGTGCCAGGAACCCGCACTGTGATAAGGCATATGAGATCAGGGGAAGGGGACGAGGAGGGTAGTGTAAGGAGTGCCACATAATACAGTATCAGTGCCATGGCGCCAATTTAGATTCTGGCACTTCTCCAGGTACGGGACGTGATATAGAGTGCCATCTGAGACACCGGTATAGTGCGATCAAGTGTTGCCATCGTGGCGTGTCTGCGCGGCACTCCGTCACCCTTTATCCCGCGGGAGCCATCAGGGAGAGCCAAGTTGGTGCCATTACTTCTCTCTATCGATGGCACGGTGTCGCTTAAACCGTGAGAAAGGTGCTGGTGTAAGAGAGGGCGGGGAAGAGAGGGGCGTCACACATTGGCTCCCTCTCACCTACTATTCTGACAGTAAGAATGCGGTGATCGTAAACCTGAATCATGCTACAGTGCCATTCAGCCCTCCATTGCCGTCATATTAAATGTCCGGAGTGTCAATAAAGTGCCACACTGCCACCCAGCAAGATGTCCGCGTGGCATTTCAAAATATCCACCACCCATTGCCAGTGTCAGCTCTGGCCAGTGCCACCGCGTTTTTCACGTCTATCGGTGCAACATAAATGACAAAAGCCGTTGAAGAAGAAGAAAAAAGAGCCTCCGTCATCTTATAATCTTGATGATATTCCGAGGAGTAAGAAGCAGGAAATGTCAGCAAGAGCACGTGCCATTTTGATAAGTTGTATTTCACGAGTGCCACATCACCACTAAAAGGTCCCGTGGCAACCTTACCCTTTCCCGCCAAGAAAAAAAAAAATGATGGAAGAGAAAGATAATGCAGAAAGACGGGCTGGGATACCAGGAAGTAAGAAGTTGGAGATGCAAGGATAAGCCATATTCGCCCATATATTCACTAGTAAAACGTTTCGGAAGACTGATAACCAAACTTTAAACGTTCCGGCGTCTTATGAATTGAGCTGGTGTTCCCTGTGCTCGTTCCCCGTCACAGTGCCACTCTTTAAGGGCTATCAGTGTGGCGTGGCTCTGTCTCCCCGCGCGTGCCAGGCGTAGTTAAGTGAGTCGAGGCTCGCGAGGTTAATCTCGTCTCGGACTTCTAGTTAATCAATTACTTTCCCTCTTAATACACCAACAACTTTTACTTGTAGATGCTTCATTAATCAAATTTCACCCTCGCGCTGCTGCTCCTCTATCTAGTCTTCTTCCGCCGTTGCCTCCTCCTCTTCCTCCTCTTTCTCCTCTCATACTCCGCTCATCTCTTCATCAGCCTCTTCTTCCTTTTTTCTCGTAATTCTAGTCCTACACGCACGGAATATTAACCATCGGGCACACACAAACGCACGCACGCACGCACACACACACACACACACACACACACACACACACACACACACACACACACACACACACACACACACACACACACACACACGTCCAAGGGAACACAAAAACTAATTTGACACTAACTATTCAACTCAGGCATCTTGAGAGAGAGAGAGAGAGAGAGAGAGAGAGAGAGAGAGAGAGAGAGAGAGAGAGAGAGAGAGAGAGAGAGAGAGAGAGAGAGAGAGAGAGAGAGAGAGAGAGAGAGAGAGAGAGAGAGAGAGAGCGTGTGATGGTCCGAAGTTTGCTCGTCTCTCCACCTTAGCGTCGCCTCAATCAAAAGTTAAAGGGCAAAGTACAGGTAAGAGGTAAGGCAATTTTTCACACGACGTGCCACGAGAGAGAGAGAGAGAGAGAGAGAGAGAGAGAGAGAGAGAGAGAGAGAGAGAGAGAGAGAGAGAGAGAGAGAGAGAGAGAGAGAGAGAGAGAGAGAGAGAGAGAGAGAGAGAGAGAGAGAGAGAGCAAGTATTAAAATCTTTCCAGGATTCTCGCTCGACCAGTAGAAAACAAGCGCTTCGTAGAGTTAGCCAATAATATGACAGCAATTTAGGCTATTAGGCCATTGAGAGAAAGGTTGCTGCGTGCCCTGGACTCGCGGCAGACGAGAGGAGATATTAAGTAACAGTGGCTATGGTGTATTGCAAGAGAGCGTGAAAGAGATGTGAGGAAGAAGTTGATGAGAGAATGAGAAAGAGTGAAGGTAAATTGATTAGTTAACGAAAGTGGGAGGTTGGCAGTGCAATGGAGATATACGAAAGACACAAGGGGGAAAGAAAAAAGGAGATGGAAGCAGATTGATTTGAAAAGAAAAGTGGAGCTAAATCTTCGGGTGTATTAGATTTTGATAGAAGGATAGAAAAGTAGTAAGGAATGGCGGAAAAAAAAATTAGGACAAGATGGGACAAATGAAAAAAAAAATGGATTACGGAAAAGATACTGATGAAAACAAAGAAAGCCAAAAAGATACTGACTACTAAGAGGAAAAATAAAGCTAGAAAAGAAGAGAAAAAAGAAAAAAAAATTAAGTGTAGTGTAGAATAGTTACATATAATAATAATAATAATAATAATAATAATAATAATAATAATAATAATAATAATAATAATAATAGTAATAATAAAAAAAAGGGTTATCATAGTGTAGCAAGAATTCACACACTAAAAAGAGGAAGGAATGACAAAAGGCGAAGAAGGAACAAGCGATAATGGAACAAAACGAAGAAAGGGAATCAAGAGATAAGAACGAATGAAAAGGAAAAGGAGGATTGAAAATAAATAAAAGAAATAACAGGAAATATCAGAGAGAGAGAGAGAGAGAGAGAGAGAGAGAGAGAGAGAGAGAGAGAGAGAGAGAGAGAGAGAGAGAGAGAGAGAGAGAGAGAGAGAGAGAGATAATGTTTGTGATCGCGTCCAAAGTTAAGACGCAAAAGTATAGAAAATAAGAAAAAATGCAGCAGATAAAAAAATGAAGATATTACACAGATAAAACACACACACACACACACACACACACACACACACACACACACACACACACACACACACACACACACACACACACACACAATCAAACACACAGACAAACACACATCGCCAAATTGAGAGCGGTCAAAATCACAGCTCGTTAGTTCATGAGCCAAATTTACTCACCATTAATATTTCATCGCCAGAGTTGACAGTCCATTAAGACTTCAATAGCCAAAATTTGCACATCCAATATATACCTTTTTTTTAAGGGAGCAAAACACATAAGTGGTTCATAAAAGAGAAAAGAACACAAGGAGAACAGAAAATGAACTAGGAGTATCTAAAAAGAGATTTCATCCACAGGTATGTAACCCCACGTTAATTACCTCCACACCTGTACGGGAGAGGGGGAGACATGGGAGAGGGAAGGGACAGGAGGGAGGGAGGGATGGAGGAGACAGGTAGAGACATCATGCACGTTCATTTTTTCGCAAAGTTCTCTCATTGAATTAATCGCGGCAACAACAACATATGAAACAGCATTACACACACACACACACACACACACACACACACACACACACACACACACACACACACACACACACACACACTCACACGCGTACACGTTCTCTCTCTCTTACACACACATACACACACAGGCGTGCTAATCCTTCACAGTGACGCTAATTGATGGTGACTCGTTATATCGCACAATACAACACTGGAGTAATTAATAATGTTAATTACACCGGATTACCATCATTGCTGCACCGCCGATAAACGGATCCGTCATCTCACTATACGTGCAAACACAACGTATCGGGAGGCAGCTTTAGAATACGACAAAATGTAATGTGTAATTGTGTGGTCTCTCTCTCTCTCTCTCTCTGTTTATTTTTATACCATGTGGGCTTTTCACGGGAATTTCTGGGCTAAAGGGGATACTTTTTGGGGTACCTCGTATCTGAAAGCCTACCCGCTAAGAAACCGTTGCCCCAAGTGAGAAAGCCCTGTCTACACTCGGACCGTGGACAAGATTCGAACCCGTGCGCTTGGAGACCACTCGGACCCCAAAGCACGCATGGTTCCACTGTACCACGGCGGCTCTCTCTCTCTCTCTCTCTCTCTCTCTCTCTCTCTCTCTCTCTCTCTCTCTCTCTCTAGGAAGACGAAAAAAGTGAGAAAATGTGAAAGGATCGAGGAGGGAAAAAGACTAAGTGAAAAGAAAGATAGAAAGAAATGGAGGAAAAAGAATACTGTTCCAAAACCAAGAACGAGGTAGAAAAATCAGGGCACTCTAGTTACAGTCTCTCTCTCTCTCTCTCTCTCTCTCTCTCTCTCTCTCTCTCACTGAAAAGACCCATGCGTTTCTCTAGCCACTATTCTAATACCCAACCCAATTTCCGCACCTACATTCCCTGCTGATTATCGCATCCATTTCCCTCCCTATTGCCTTTGGAATGTGTGCCTGATTCTCCCTTATTTATTTACCTGCCGATTCCATACCCATTGTTAATTTGCTCTATGATTTGAATACGATTTTCCTATTATCAGGCATGGGTGGGAGAGAGAGAGAGAGAGAGAGAGAGAGAGAGAGAGAGAGAGAGAGAGAGAGAGAGAGAGAGAGAGCCAAAGAGAACTTGTGTGTAGGTTCTAAATATTTTTTTTATTTAAGTTACACTAGCTGATCTGTAAAAGAAAACGTAGCATAGTAAAAGAGGAGGAGGAGGAGGAGGAGGAGGAGGAGGAGGAGGAGGAGGAGGAGGAGGAGGAGGAGGAGGAGGAGGAGGAGGAGGAGGAGGAGCGATGTAAAGTTTAGATCAGGGTAAGAAAGAATGTGGTGGTGGTCAGCGAACGGGTATTTGGACAATGCTAGAGAGGCGAGAGGAGAGGAGAGGAGAGGAGAGGAGAGGAGACGGAGGAGAGCAAGGGAGCAGAGCGGAAAGGAAAGCAAAGCGGAAGGGAGAAGAGAGAAGCGAAGAAAAGACAAGATGTAACTACGATGCTTTTAAAAGAGAAAAAGGAGTTTGAGAAATAGTTTTAAAATGTGAAGATAGATAAGAAAGATTTTATGAGAGAGAGAGAGAGAGAGAGAGAGAGAGAGAGAGAGAGAGAGAGAGAGAGAGAGAGAGAGAGAGAGAGAGAGAGAGAGAGAGAGAGAGAGAGAGAGAGAGAGAGAGAGAGAGAGAGAGAGAGAGAGAGAGGTTAAGTAGTACGAACAGAAAATGTACGGGACAGCTGGAATGGGAAAATTAATTAATGAATGATGAGTATGAGATTAATCATATGTATAAGTTAATTACTACTGCCTCCTCCTCCTCCTCCTCGTCTCTCTCTCTCTCTCTCTCTCTCTCTCTCTCTCTCTCTCTCTCTGTACTTATTCTTATATTCTACAACTGTTTCTCAGACTTATTTTTCTCGTTAAAATCTCAGTTTCATTTCCTGTTATCACGCCTAACGCTTCATTAACATTTCTAATCTATTTTTCAGCGTCAAAATGTTCCTCTGTGAAACTAATAGTAATTCCAATAACTCGGTCACTTCCCCTGACAGAACCCAAGAAAATTACAGTAAGAAGAAAGTTTTCCCAGTAAAATCTATTTCAGCTATGGTTCTGCTTCCGAGGCGCTAATTCACTAACTACTGCTACTCTAGTCACTCAGCTGTACTTTGTGTGACTTACTGAAGGGAGAAATTTGTTGAAAGGTAAACAGATTTTTAGACAACGTGACGCTGGAACATAGTACTTGTTACTTCGAATATTGGTGAAAAGTATTCCTAATCTCTTCAAGGAATGGAATTTAGATTTATAACAAATATCAAAATTAAACATTGTAGGTTTCCAGAAAGGTTATACAATAAAGTGAAAACAATTAACATGTACTACTAACAAATACAAGTTAAAAATATGGACTTTAAGCAGTGGGGAATATTGGAAATTATTAGAAAATGAAACACAGTAACATAAACAATACAAAAAAAACTGTATGGCAAAAAAAAAATAAATAAATAAATAAAAATAGAAACCAATAAAAATCTAAAACAAAAACTCAACAATGAAAAATGAACACTTATAACAAAATAAATAACACACAATAACAAAAAATCAACAATATGAACAAAATAAGACAACACAAAGAAAAAAAAAGAAAAATCTGACAAAACAAACCTTCTCCCCACGCTAATGTAAACAGTGCCTTCCTTTTACACTACACTCCTCCAGGCAGAGAGGAGATGGAGCAACAGTCCTGCCTTTGACGATTCCTAAGGTACTGGTGGCAGACTCAACAACACAGCGTTCACCAAGACGGGCAAGACAATCACCGCAGTAAGGAGAGGGTCCATTTGCTCGAGAGGGACTAGAGGAGGAGATTGGAGGAGAGGAGAGGAGGAGAGAAAGGAAGGGAGAATACGAGGGAAAATAAAGAACAGGGCGGTAATGATGGATGAGGACGTTGCCGAGAGAGAGAGAGAGAGAGAGAGAGAGAGAGAGAGAGAGAGAGAGAGAGAGAGAGAGAGAGAGAGAGAGAGAGAGAGAGAGAGAGAGAGAGTCTTACCTTTCGTTACCTGTCCATGAAAAAAACACGGCCTCCATAATTTACCTGTCCATGAAAAAAACACGGCCTCCATAATTCATCTTCCTCCAGACCTTCCTCCTCCTCCTCCTCCTCCTCCTCCTCCTCCTCCATCCCCTCCTCTTCCTCTTCCTCTTCCTCTTCTTCCACTTCTAGCATCTTCTCTGTAGGGAGACTTTATCCTCTTAAGTCTCGATGGCTAAGAGGATATGCCTCCTCACGGCAGGACACAAACACACACACAAACACACACACACACACACACACACACACACACACACACACACACACACACACACACACACACACACACACGAAGGACTAAGGAGTAAAAGTCACTATAAATTCTGAAAACATTAAGCTCTTGGGGTGAGGAAAGTTTCATCCATCACATGCAACTCATATCCCTATGGTGCCTCCCGCCCCCAACTCCCACACACGCTTACGCACGCACGCACGCACACACAAGCCGTCAACCTTCCCTGTATAAATATTTTCCACCTCAAGTAAGTAGTCTCTTGTGTATTGTTATTTTTCCCCTCCCTTGCTCCTCTCCCTCCCACTCTTCATCCTCTTGTTTCCTCCTCCTTCTCCTCCTCCTCCACTTCCTCATTATCCCATTTCACCTCCTCTTACCTCTCCTTCTTAACGCCTTCCTCGTCCTCGTCCTCCTTAATTTCCTGCCCCTCTCTTCCCTTTCCTCCTTCTTCTCCTCCTCTTTCATCTCTTCCTCTTCCTCCTCTTACTCATCACCATCCTTAGTAGTAGGTAAACACGTCGACAAGAGACAGACAAACAGATACAGAGACAGACGGACAGACAGACGGACAGACAGACAGACAGACATTTTTCAGTCTAACAAGGAGGAGGAAGTTAAAAGTTCAAGTTAGGGAATACAAAGGATGGACCAACTTTAAACTTTGGCAAAACTTTATTAATAAGTTAAAAGCCCAAGAATTATGATGGATTGTCTTGACCTTGTTTCATTTCGTTATATCCCTATTTTTATTGTTATTTCTACAAGCGGTGGTGGTGGTAGTGATGATAGTAGTAGTAGTAGTAGTAGTAGTAGTAGTAGTAGTAGTAGTAGTAGTAGTAGTAGTAGTAGTAGTAGTAGTAGTAGTTGTTGTTGTTGTTGTTGTTTATGTGATAGTGGTTGTAGCATCAGTAAATAAATTTGTTTTATAATCCTCGAGGAAACGTGGTATATCATCGAGACAGTGAAACCGAGATGGGGGGAAAGAGAAAAGGAAAAAGATTTGTATCGAGAGGGAAAAGATGAGGAGGAAAGGGAAAGAGGAAGAGACGCATGAAAAGGGAAGGGATGTGGAACAGAAGAAAAATGAGTAACAGTTACCAGAATTTCAGGGTGGAGGTGAATGTTTGTACCCGCAACAAAATATCCGGACGGTTTTTAGCATTCGCAAACCCATCCACCTTTGAAAGAATAATTAAATGAATAAATTAAACAAATGTGTACCCGCACACCACATAAAGTGGATTTTGGGGATGTACTTCAGACATTACCGGCTAAAGAGTGGAGACCTTGCAAAGTTGAAGAAATTACATTCAAGTATGTTTATTTCATCATGTAATAAATTTCTATATACCCTTTCAAGTTTTTTGAAGAAGAGCAGAAGGAGCAAGCGAATTTTGCACAGTGACTATTCGTTTATCATGTAAAATTGTAAATGTAGGGAAGTCCTGTGTAATACCACTGTATGTGCTATGTGAAATATTACATAGTATTTAAATATGAAGAGAAGAAGTCTGGCTAATGAGAGAGAGAGAGAGAGAGAGAGAGAGAGAGAGAGAGAGAGAGAGAGAGAGAGAGAGAGAGAGAGAGAGAGAGAATATGTATGGCTAAAACATTATAATAAAAAAAACAATATCATGCAACATATCCAAGTGTCATCTGGAAATAATTGTTGCTATATAGTGATTTTATACCAAAACCCTAGACACATCCACATCCATGAAGATGACACCACTTTATATCCGCAACATTCTCATATGCTATTCGGTGGAAACTGATCCACAGCCACTTACGCATCCGCAAAATTTGTACACACGCCACCCGAATATCCAACCACTTCTGCACATTTCTGAATTCTGACACACGATACATCTCATTTCAGAGTATTAGAGGAATGTGGCGAGGAAAAAGGTGGGGGAGAGAGAGAGAGAGAGAGAGAGAGAGAGAGAGAGAGAGAGAGAGAGAGAGAGAGAGAGAGAGAGAGAGAGAGAGAGAGAGAGAGAGAGAGAGAGAGAGAGAGAGAGAGAGAGAGAGAGAGAGAAATATGGAGGTAAAAGAGGGGAGGGAGGGAGGGAGGGAGAGATAGGAGCGACCGTCCCCGTTCCTTCAAATACAGACTAAAATGAAATTGCCACTTAATAGAAGTTCCTGTTTTTGTCAGTCCCCGAATCAGTCCGCTTCCTGTTGTTCATTTTTCATTACCAAGCAAACAAACTGGGGTTATTCATTGCCGTCCTTTAAACACGCGCACAGGAAAAAAAAAAAAAGGAAAAATGTTGACCCAGATCACTCTCTAAATTTCAAAAAGGTAACTTGCTTTCACATCGAGTTTATGTCCACGAATTACCATTTATTTTCTTCTATTCTTTTTTTTCTCTTTCCTTTTCCAACAGAATATAATTTTATCATCCTGCTTCTCCATCTCCACATCCAAAAATGTACCCATCTCTATTTTGACCTATTGACCCATTCCTCTTCCTGCTGCTCCTCACACAAATGTTCCCATCTTTTTCTTGACCACCTCCTCCTTTTCCTCATCTTCTCCATCCTGCTCTTGCTCCAGTTTCTTCACCACTTTCCTCCTCCTCCTCCTCCTCCTCCTCCTCCTCCTCCTCCTCCTCCTCCTCCTCCTCCTCTTCCATCCTCTCCTTCTACTCCTCTTTCTTCTTTTTTTTCTTCTACTACTACTACTACTACTACTACTACTACTACTACTACTACTACTACTACTACTACTACTACTCCTCCTCCTCCTCCTCCTCCTCCTCCTCCTCCTCCTCCTCCTCCTCCTCCTCCTCCTCCCAGTCATCGTTACCACCATTATCATCACCGTCAAATTCCATAAGTATCTTGAACGTAATCCTAGTGTACAATTTTTTTTTTATTAATTCCGACACTTCATATTTACATTATTGGAGGGCGTCTGCTCGATAAGTAATTCTCGACAACCACTCTTCAATACTGCTGAACCCACGAGAAAAGTGAAGGTTACTTGCGACTGAAAAATGTAGTTGAGGTGTCCGAGATGTTTTACTTGTCCGACCATTAAGAGGAAAGGAACCTTACTCACCTAATCTACTTTTATTCGCGACAAGAGAGAGGTTTAAAAAAATGAGTCCCAAAATCTACGCTAACTCTCTCGACCATGTTTGGGGACTAGCATCTCAGTGGGCCTTTTTGTCCATTCGTTTTCTTCGTCCTGAGTCAGATCAGCCCTTTTACACACACACACACACACACACACACACACACACACACACACACACACACACACACACACACACACACACACACACACACGAAAAAAAAAATATTCTTGGTCACAATTCTGTCATTATCAGTCTAGAAGGAAGGAAGAAAGATCGGTTACTGTTAGTTTTTCGTTGTATTTCTTTGTATCCTACGTCTTTTCTTCTCTTCTTATCTCCGGCTTTGTTTTTTCTCCTTCGTCTCCTCCGCTTGTTATCTCCTCCTTTGTAGTTCTCTTTCTTCCGTCTCCTTTGCTTCTGTCATCCTACTTCTCTCACTGTGTGCTAGTTTAGTCCTCAAAAACAAAGGACCAACACACAGCCTGTTATTTTTCGTCTTCATCTTCTTCCTTCTAAAGCTCCTCCTCCTCCTCCTCCTCCTCCTCCTCCTCCTCCTCCTCCTCCTAACAATACTAAAACCACGCCTTACTCCACCCACTTCATTTCCTCTCTTACCAGCAACTTAATCTCCAAAACAACTCTCTTCTTCCTCCCCTTCTCCCTCCTATTCTTCTTCTTCTTCTTCTTCTTCTTCTTCTTCTTCTTCTTCTCTTCCTCCTCCTCCTCCTCCTCCTCCTCCTCCTCCTCCTCCTCCTCCTCCTCCTCCTCCTCCTCCTCCTCCTCCTCCGCCTTCTCCTCCTCCGCCTCTTCTCCAGCAGTACTTTTTCCTTCACTCTCCTATACTTCCTCCAATGACTGAAGAAGACGAGGATGAGAAACACAAGTACCTCGAGAATATGACCAAAACTTTGCTAATTGTGGCCCGGCACGAGGCTTTGTTTTCAGAGAGAGAGAGAGAGAGAGAGAGAGAGAGAGAGAGAGAGAGAGAGAGAGAGAGAGAGAGAGAGAGAGAGAGAGAGAGAGAGAGAGAGAGAGAGAGAGAGAGAGAGAGAGAGAGAGAGAGAGCAATCATAAGCGAAAAATACTACAAGAGTTATTTTCCACTCTTCTCTCCATCGGATGCAAACATACACATACACACACACACACACACACACACACACACACACACACACACACACACACACACACACACACACAAGGGCACTTTATGTCCGCGCTGGTCCATAAAGTGTCCTCTCAGTTAGGCAAAGAGAAACATAATTCGTTTATTTATGATTCCAACTTAAAAGTAAACAAGAGAGAGAGAGAGAGAGAGAGAGAGAGAGAGAGAGAGAGAGAGAGAGAGAGAGAGAGAGAGAGAGAGAGAGAGAGAGAGAGAGAGAGAGAGAGAGAGAGAGAGAGAATTTTGTAACGTAATATACAATCAAATTTACCTTCAAAAGTGAACAGAAAAAAAAACTGAAAACGATTTATTGCTATCTGGAAAATAATCAAGCTCTGTTATTATGTCCACAGAAGCGATCAATGGCCTTTTTAGCTAGGCGGATATATGACAAAAAATGGCCGAATTGTTCACTTTGGGTTAAAAGCATGGCATTTGGCACAAAGTTAGTCTAGACCCTTATGAAGATTTTCAGATATGGGGCCATCATGAATTCTGCCCAGGAAGCGAATGGCAGCCATTTTCCAATATGGCCGCCAGTAGAATATTATATGCCCCCTCCCTACGGTTTTTCGAGGATGGCAAGGATGATTGCTGAATTTGAGTCTTCAGTGGAGGCTATGGAGAGCAAGCAGAGCAAAGAGATGAGGCACCTTGAACAGACTGCAAGCATTCAGAAGACGTTTGTCACACAGGTGTGTTCCCTGGTTGAGGTCATAACTGACATGGGGAATCCATTCATCGAGGAGAGCCAGGAGTTGATATGTCTTGACACCCATGACATCATGGATGAAGAAGCTGCCAAGTCCGTTCGTCAGGCTGAAGAACTTGGAGTACAGCAGTATCAGTCCTTTGTTGAAGAGCGCCTCGTGAATGGCAGCAAGCCTCTCAGTGACAGGATCACGAAGAACAAACTCCAACTGTTCGGACAACCTCCAGCAAGAGGCAAGTCCCAGTCCACGTCCAAGTTACAGTCTCTTAAGAGTGACTGCTCACTATTTTCGCGACTGTACATTGCGTGTCAATCACGAGACGGTGATCTAAATGAATTCTTCAGACACGAAAATCAGAGGTGCCCACCGTCTCTGTCTCAGGATGGCAAGTTACGCCAGGGCAAGAAGTCAGATCTTCTTGACTGCCTCACTAGCAGTGTTGAGTGTAGCATTGATGCTCCCGATTCTGATGCGATCATCCTCGATGGTGCTGCGCTTGTGAACATGCTGAAGCCAGTTGTTTGCACAACATTCAATGACTATGCAGACAAAGTCTTCTTGCCTTACATTGAAAAGCAGCTGGAGCGAGCAGACAGGGTGGATATAGTGTGGGACCAGTACCTTGAGAACAGCTTGAAGTCTGAAACCAGAAAGCGCCGCGGAAAGGGGATCAGACGCCGGGTTCAAGGGAACAACAACTTACCTGGCAACTGGCAGCAGTTTCTGAGACTTGATGCAAACAAGCAGGAACTGTTCACATTCCTGGCTAGATGCACAATGAAAATGCAGCACCGACCAGATGGAAAGCAGCTTGTTGCCACCCTAGGTGATGGTGTTCTTTGCAATCCACCAGATGAAAGCATCACTGCAGCACTGAGCCCCTGTACTCAGGAAGAAGCCGACACAAGAATGCTGCTGCACACTGCTGATGCTGTCCGACAAGGATGCCAGAAGATTGTCCTGCGTACAGTTGATACCGATGTGGTGGTCCTGTCAGTCGCTGCAGTGCCAAGGCTACACTTAAAGCACCTGTGGATTGCTTTTGGGACTGGCCAGAACTTCAAATACATACCTGCCGACGAAATAGCATCTCGCATTGGTCCTGAAAGAGCCACTGCTCTACCTATGTTCCATGCTTACACAGGGTGTGATGTCGTCTCATCCTTCACCAGAAGAGGGAAGAAGCTAGCATGGCAGACCTGGAATGCCTTTGATGATGTAACAGCCACGTTTGGTCTCCTGTGCGATGCTCCTGGAGAGATAGATGATGAAGCTATGACCATGCTGGAGCACTTCACAGTCTTCCTGTATGACCGCACCAGTGACCTGGACAGCATTGACGAAGTGCGCCAGCATCTCTTCACCAAGCGGGGCATGCCAATGGAATCGCTGCCGCCAACGAGAGCTGCACTGGTGCAGCATGCCAAGAGGGCAGTCTACCAGGCTGGCCACATCTGGGGGCAAGCCTTTACTGCCGCTCCTGCCCTTCCATCTCCAGGAGACTGGGGTTGGACAGAGCCACCAGACTGGAAGCCACTGTGGACTACCCTTCCTGAGGCCAGCATCTCCTCTCGAGAGCTGCTGTGCTGTGGCTGCAGAAAAGGTTGCAGAGGTCACTGCAAGTGCAACAAGGCGGCCTTGAGGTGTACTGCTCTCTGCCAGTGTGGAGGTGACTGTGAAAACTAACAGTGACACTCACTGGGGCTATCGGCTGAGGCTCGGTGTGTACGGTACTGGACCGTCAGTGTATAGTTTGTGTAGTAATGACATTTTGTACCCCACTCTTTGTGTATTGAGTGTATTGTACGAGTGTATTGTGTACCACTATGTATTACCTACATATAGGGCTCAAGTTCGCGTAACGGTTCAGCTTTGTTTACGTATTTTTGAAGTAGGTTGTCCATATTCAACATATTATTAGGCCTTTCTCAGGGTCAGCAACCGCCTGATGACGGTCGGAGATTGACTCGACCGAGCGATACTATGGTAATAAAACTTACCGAGGACAAAAATCCGAAAAAATATGATGTTTTGGGTAAAAAAGGGGTATTTCCCTATTTTCGCAAACACGTGCAAATTGCAATGAAAGAAAAAAGAAAAAGGCGCTCACACAAACAGTACACAACATTAACTGACCGTCCGCCCCACAATAAACTGGACAAAAAATAAATCGTTCTGATAAAAAAATAAAAAACACACGCACACACATACACACAGACACACACACTACAAAAAATAAGCTGAATACCACAGTACCCTTAAAAAAAAACGCGTTGATCAAGTAAAGGACCTAAAAAAATAAGTGGAAAAGCAAACATAAACACACATACATCCATACACACTCCCCTAACACCATCCAATCCTCCCCGTCCCTCCCTAGCCACGCACACACTAACACTGTACCACCACCACCACCACCACCGCTAGACAACAGCCTCTAACTCAGCACAATAAAAGCCCATTGTTGCTGTGCTGTCCGTCATCCCCTCGAGTCCCCTAATGAAAAAAAAGGCACAATATTACTGGTCTTGTTTTATTATTTCCATTATTTAAATCTTTATTCAACTCAGTGCGTTCTTTTTTAATATAGCTTCATGTTTGTTATTGTGTGTCAGCTTCAGATCCTGCGATATAATGGTGTTTGTGTGTGTTTCTCTCTCTCTCTCTCTCTCTCTCTCTCTCTCTCTCTCTCTCTCTCTCTCTCTCTCTGAGGTGTGGGAGCGAGGAACGTAAGAGCCAATGAGGAGCGAGCAATGATATCGACTCGAGCTATGATTGGTGGGTTACGCCCCTTACCTTACACACCTGTCCGCGAATAGGAGACGACCTGCAAGGGAAAAGGCTCCTTTGTCGACCCTTATTGAGAGAGAGAGAGAGAGAGAGAGAGAGAGAGAGAGAGAGAGAGAGAGAGAGAGAGAGAGAGAGAGAGAGAGAGAGAGAGAGAGAGAGAGAGAGAGAAAAAAGAATGTGTGTGTCTGTGTGTGTGTTTTCCTAAAAATAATTTCAATTCAGAGAAACGTAATTGATTATATAACAAATGACCGTTGTAAATTAATTAATCAATTAAACAAGCTTCGAATCTCATACTGGTATTAGCAAATAATAATGATAATAATAATAATAACAATAATGATAATAATAATAATAATAATAATAATAATAATAATAATAATAATAATAATAATAATAATTATGAAAAAATCAATGGAAATAATAATAACAACAATAAAAACACTAAAAAGATTATGAGTAGGAGTTAATAATCAGGACGAGAATATTAAAGGAAAGGAGAGAAGGCGGAGCATGAAATTTTCATTAGTAGGCTTCCATCAAGGCAAGGAAAATGAGACCGCTGACCAGAGTCAAATGAGGCTCCTGGCAAAGGTTATCCAAACATGACCTCACTGCCATCGAGCAAAATGAGAAACTGAACTGCAGAAAATACATGAAAACTGAATACAAGTGTAACCCAATTAAATCAAAGGAAACAATAAAAATGTTATTGTTAATTCACCAACTCTTGTTAGCAAAGGAAGAAAAATATGGTAAAAAACATACTGACCACTGAAAAAGATAAAATAGTATGTATTAGAACTACAGATAGGCCAATGATCTAAAAGTTGAATTACGAAAAAGATAGAGAGAGCTTAATGTCAATAGAATATGGCAATTTTCCCTGAAGTCACTGAACATTGTGTTGTTTTGTAGGCATCGCGAAACACTTTACTGGCCAGATACTGCAAAATCTATCCACTTCAAGCCACTTCTTTCATGTAAAGTTTCTTGTAAGATTTCCATGCATTGCTTTTACTGATGTGAATTATTGCACATTGCAGTGAAATGGTTTAAAATACAAAATTGAGAAATTGACAAATCACGAATTATATGCACAATCACCACCATCATAATTCAAGAAAAAAATTAATTGAAAACTAGATCAAATGATATTATACAACAACGAAATGCACGACATTAAAAATATACTATGCACAGAAAACAAAATTGAAAGGATCAATAAATCACGCAATAAAATAATTTGTAAAGTAAGTAAAGGACAGCAGTAAACAGAAGAGAAAAAGAAAACACTCACTAGTCGTATGAAAGAGAACACAAATCAAGAGTTCATTGTAAAAATCAATAAAAAGATCTTCACTGCGAAAAAAAAGAAGGAAAAAGTCACTAAAAGAAAATGAAATACGTAAAAAAAAAAAAAGGAAAAGCGAAAAAAAATACAACAAAAACATACACAAAAAAATCACTATAGAAAAAAAAATTCTCACAATCAAGAGATCAATAATGTAAAACAATAAATATAAAAATTTAAAGCCGTAGTTGTGATATCTATTTTTTTTTCTTCCAATCAGGACAGCATATGAAAAATCCAACAGTCCAAAAAACAAGTTCTAAAACTGATCGGAATATGTAAACAAGCAAAAACGAGAACACACAAAAGCGAGGCAAAAATAAAGATCCTTAAATCAAATCCCCGTTAAGGAGAGAATGAGATTTTTGAAGCCAAAATATTAAAGGTGAAATGAAAGAGAGAGAGAGAGAGAGAGAGAGAGAGAGAGAGAGAGAGAGAGAGAGAGAGAGAGAGAGAGAGAGAGAGAGAGAGAGAGAGAGAGAGAGAGAGAGAGAGAGAGAGAGAGAGAGAGAGAGAGAGAGAGAGAGAGAGAGAGAGAATGATGAAAGAGAGAAAAGAAAAGAGAGAGAGAATGATGAAAGACACACAGACATAAATACAGAGAGAGAGAGAGAGAGAGAGAGAGAGAGAGAGAGAGAGAGAGAGAGAGAGAGAGAGAGAGAGAGAGAGAGAGAGAGAGAGAGAGAGAGAGAGAGAGAGAGAGAGAGAGAGAGAGAGAGAGAGAGAGATAGAAGACATACGGACAGGCAGCCAGAATAAAAGGTAGACAGACAGAGAGAGAGAGAGAGAGAGAGAGAGAGAGAGAGAGAGAGAGAGAGAGAGAGAGAGAGAGAGAGAGAGAGACAAACTGACAGAGAGACAGAAAGAGACAGGCATACTAACAGACTGAAAGAATGAATGTTTGGCAGAGTGAAAACCAGACAGAGATAAACAGTGACTGATGCAGAATGAAAGATACAGAAAGTGACAAGAAAATAAAACATAGACAGCACACACAGATAGAGAGAGAAACACACAGTCAACAACAGGTGGAAATTCAGGATATATATATAAGGCAATATTCAGATAAGAAAAAAAATAGAGTGGAAAGGAAATTATACAGAAAGGATCCCGTGTAGAGAAAATATCAAAATTGCAAGAAATTTAAAACACAAACATTAAAAAAAACACCAAAGTAAAAATCGTGATACGTATATGTAATGGAGAGAGGAAGGGAGTTAGCTGGATGGAAAAAAGGGAAAAGGAAAGAGTGAAAGGATTAAAGGGGGAGGAACAGGACTAAAAGATAAGAGGAGGAGGAGGAGGAGGAGGAGGAGGAGGAGGAGGAGGAGGAGAAGGAGGAGGAGGAGGAGGAGGAGGAGGAGGAGGAGGAGGAGGAGGAGGAGGAGGAGGAGGAGGAGGAGGAGGAGGAGGAGGAGGAGGAAGGAGGAGGAGGATCAAGAAAGCTAAACAGTCTTTTATATTTTAACACACAAAATATATTAAAACATTTACAAAAGTGATTAAATAAAAAGTTATAATATTATTCCTTTTCCTGTTTCCCTTTCCTTTCATTCTATTTCCTCCTTCCTTCCTTCCTTCCTTCTTGCTTCCTTCATATATTCTTTATTTTATTCATTTAATTATATTCCACTCCTGTTTACATTCTTAGTCCTTATCTCTTTATGTTTTCAGACTCTCTCTCTCTCTCTCTCTCTCTCTCTCTCTCTCTCTCTCTCTCTCTCTCTCTCTCTCTCTCTCTCTCATACAGGTCAAAAGGTGACTCCCATCAACCTCTCATCGTCCTTCTCAAGACGAGGCAAACAGAGCGAGTACGTTTGTTATTTACTTTGTGTAGAGAGGAGGAGGAAGAGGAGGAGGAGGAGGAGGAGGAGGAGGAGGAGGAGGAGGAGGAGGAAGATGAGGAGAAAGGCAAGACGAGATGGAAGAGGAAAAGAAAGGCAAAGAAGAGTTGGAGTTGGAGAAGCAGATGGAAGGGAAAGTGCGGAGGAGGAGGAGGAGGAGGAGGAGGAGGAGGAGGAGGAGGAGGAGGAGGAGGAGGAGGAGGAGGAAAAGAAGGAGGAGGAGGAGGAGGAGAAGGAGGAGAAGAAGGTGGTGGTGGAGGAGGAGGAGGAGGAGGAAGAGGAGGAGGAGGAGGAGGTGGTGGAGAAGAGGAGGAGGAGGAGGAGGAGGAGGAGGAGGAGGAGGAGGAGGAGGAGGAGGAGGAGGAGGAGGAGGAGGAGGAGGAGGAGGAGGAGGAGGAGGAGGAGGAGGAGGAGGAGGAGGAGGAGGAGGAGGAGGATATAGTAAAGGTTAATCAAAGGAAGAAAGGTTAGACCGGATTGGAAAGGTGATGAAAACACGTTAACAAATAGATAGGAACTGATGGATAAATAGATTGAGAAGGGAATGGAGGGAGGGTGATAAAAAAAAATGTGTAGATAAATGATAGATAAAAATGTCCCTACTCTTGGTACAATTAATTACCTTACTTGTCCTCTTTGGAGCGTCCCCACTATTAAATGAAAAAGGGGACAAAGGGAGAGAGTGATAAAGACGATAGTTGGATAAATAGTATACATAAGTGTTCTATACTCTTGGTACAGCAAAATCTTTCCTTTAATCTCTCTCTCTCTCTCTCTCTCTCTCTCTCTCTCTCTCTCTCTCTCTGTCCTCTTTGAGAAGTTTCCACTATCACATTAAGATGAGGAACGAGCGAGAGAGAGAGAGAGAGAGAGAGAGAGAGAGAGAGAGAGAGAGAGAGAGAGAGAGAGAGAGAGAGAGAGAGAGAGAGAGAGAGAGATAATATATAAAAATGTCCTCTACTCTTCGTACAGTAAACCTTTCCTTTAATCAATTTTTGTCGTCCTTGAGAAGTTTTCATTATTAAATTATGATGAGGATGAAGAGAGAGAGAGAGAGAGAGAGAGAGAGAGAGAGAGAGAGAGAGAGAGTATAAATAGATAGATAATATACAAACATCCTCTAGTCTTTGTACAGTAAACCTTTCATTTCACCCATTTCTGTCCTCTTCGAAAAGTTCCCTCAATCAAATAAAGATGACCATGTAAAGAAGGATAAAAAATAAAATAAATAAAATAAATAGATAATACATAAAAAGATTATCTACTCTAGGTACAGTAAAATATTCCTTTAAACTATTTCTGTCCTCTTTCAAACGTTCCCACCATCAAATACTCATCCGGATTACGAATAAGTGATAGCTATATAAACATTACTTCCACAATGTCTACTTGTTCATCGTCCGCCACCTCCTACACGTCCTTCTGCTGCTCCTCCATCTCTCCTCTTTAAAAGGCCTTACACTATCTAATACTCTTAGGTTTATAAAAAGTAGAGAGAAATTACTCGCCAATATTTTATCATTAGCGTTAGGCCATTACTCAGGGACTCTGGGTAGCGGTGGTCCATTATACAGCATTAAGTAACTAAAAGATTGGTGTGTGTGTGTGTGTGTGTGTGTGTGTGTGTGTGTGTGTGTGTGTGTGTGTGTGTGTGTGTGTGTGTGTGTGTGTGTGTGTGTGTGTGTGTGTGTGTGTGTGTGTGTGTGTGTGTGTTGAATGGGGTGCGTGAATGTGGAGCTTTTTTTTACATTATATTAACACACACGTGACATGTGGACACACACACACACACACACACACACACACACACACACACACACACACACACACACACACACACACACTTTCTCTCTCTCTCTCTCTCTCTCTCTCTCTCTCTCTCTCTCTCTCTTTCTCTCTCTCATTAGTAGTAGTAGTAGTAGTAGTAGTAGTAGTAGTAGTAGTAGCAATAGTATCAGTAGCAGTAGTAGCTATGCTGCTGATGTTGCAGCTGTTGTTGTTCTTATTGTTGCAATAAAAAAAAAAACATACAACAAATACAAGAACATCTTGTTTCAGCCAGAATAATCCATTACACGCGAAAGAAAAATCACTAAAAGGTAAAAACACTTGTAAACACACACACACACACACACACACACACACACACACACACACACACACACACACACACACACACACACACACACACACACACACACACACACACACACACACAAACACCGTAGTATAGTGGTTAGCACGCTCGACTCAACAATCGAGAGGGCCCAGGTTCGAGTCCCGGAAAGCAACGGGGCAAATGGGCAAGCCTCTTAATGTGTGGCCCCTGTTCACCTAGCGGTAAATAGGTACGGGATGTAACTCGAGGGATCGTGGCCTCGCTTTCCCGGTGTGGGGAGTGTGTTGTGGTCTCAGTCCTACCCGAAGTTCGGTCTATGAGCTGTGAGCTCGCTCTGTAATGGGGAAGACTGGCTGGGTGACCAGGAGACGACCGTGATGAATTACACTGTATTATTTGACCGATTCCTTTTATTAAATACACTGTGGCAAATCTGTTTTCCTGTAGAGCTAATTAGACAAGCATTATCCCTTTCAACTTTGAAAATTATAGTGGAGTACGCGTGTTTATTTTTTTGTGATTTTCTTCCAGCAGCGGTAAAAGTTGCATTATAATAAAGACATGTGTATATTCTCTGTACATATTATATACATATGTTACGGAACTTCCAGCAAAGGTAATGCAGAAACGAGAAACAGAAAACATTTTTCCAAGAGCTACTGTTTCTTTTTTTTTTTTTCTAAAGCTTGTTTTGGTGCCTTACACATTATTATAATAGTAATAATAATAATAATAATAATAATAATAATAAAAAAAATAATAATAATAAAAGTAATTATCATTATTATTATTGTTATTATTATTATTATTATTATTATTATTATTATTATCATTATTATTATTGTTATAGTTCTAATTATATTTCATCCTTATCATTAACGAACTTCCCAGCCCTAATGATAACGCTAAAGTTTACATTTAAATAGTTATTTCAGTCATTTTTCGTTGCTATAAACATCTATTAAGACTAATGTTATCATTACTAATACCAGGAACATAACAAAGTATCCACACGGTGTCAGTACAATAATTTTACGCACTATGTTTCCACAAAAGTCAAATGTCAGGCAGTGAACACGATATTAATCTTCCACAAACCGAAAAACAAACTTAAACTCTGAGTAATGACCGTGGAAATTCCTACCCAATGCTCGTTTCCACTCCGTTGCCTCTCCTTTTCCCCACCTCTCTTTTCCTTCCTCGCCCTTTAACTTTTAACTCATCTAATCCCTGTCACATTCTCACCCCTTTTAGCAATCATCTCCCTTTTCTCTTCCCTTTGTGCCAGTTCACCCTGCCATTCCCTTCTCTTATAACCGTAAGAGTTTATACGGCTTAAGTATGAAGTATAGAATCAGTTTGGTGATAAAGGTCTACGGTCGAATCGTACCGCGTTTCATTTACTCCTCACCAGTGATGGGATATAAAAATCACAGTGGGCTTTTGTTGTGAATGCGATGAAGGTCTTGATATCAATGACAGTGCACTCTTTGCTTGATAAAATTTCATGATTTTACTAAAAAAGAATAAAATAACTACAAATAACTACATAAAACAAAAAAGGTTACTAAATACACTAATACACTTATTCCATTTTTAGTTAACGGTGTCGTCTTTTGCATTATTGAAATTAGCCTCTCAATATTTCATGATTACAGCTAAGCCATAGTGTTTTAAATATTAAGGCTGTGTTAATGGATGGTAATAATGCATCAAAAGTAGATCTCTTTGTTGTTGATGTTCTTATTACCATTATCATTATTATTTTCATTATCATTATTATTATTCACTATTATTATCATCACTATTATTATCATTAGGCTTTCTATTAACTTTACTATAAATATATTTTAGTTCCCCACAAAGACGATTGCGTAAGCTGACCACTAATGAAAACAGAGTGTGATTGACGCGTACATAATGAGATCCCTCAGTAACCATCATAATGTGTGTGTGTGTGTGTGTGTGTGTGTGTGTGTGTGTGTGTGTGTGTGTGTGTGTGTGTGTGTGTGTGTGTGTGTGTGTGTGTTGGAACGTGCTTCAGAACACATGCACGTACATTAACCTAAAGTCCGATGTTGTCCTTTCCTGTTAGTCTCTCACTCTCACTCTCCTCTCTCTCTCTCTCTCTCTCTCTCTCTCTCTCTCTCTCTCACACACACACACACACACACACACACACACACACACACACACACACACACACACACTGGCTCCATTTATTAGGCATGAACCTGTTTACCGCGCACTGCCGATAGAACTGTTACGAGAGAGAGAGAGAGAGAGAGAGAGAGAGAGAGAGAGAGAGAGAGAGAGAGAGAGAGAGAGAGAGAGAGAGAGAGAGAGAGAGAGAGAGAGAGAGAAAGTGGGTGTGGGTGCTAGTGCGTGTGTGTACTTATCTCACGTGTGCACCCGGAAACAGTCCATTATGTAAGCCGCCAGGGATTACACTTTGCAATGCACTCTCACATTCGGGAATTACCATGGCAGCTCTCTTATCAAAATGCTCATGCGTTGAATTTACCAACCACCCACGCCTCACACATTAAAACAGGTATATTGTAAAGGTAAATACAGCATATACAACACGGTCTGCTGGTTCTCTCATTAAAAGTTCTATTGTTTTAACACTGGTAAGTGGAAATTATACAGAAACATGAGGGTGATGCGTAATATGAGTTACTTAAGACCAAGAGAAAAGTATCACACACCACCATTCTTCCATTTTCTGTCGATAGAAAAGTATACGTGCGATTAACATTTTATTCGGTCCATTCTTCTGTCGATAGAAAAATATACGTGCGATTAACATTTTATTCGGTCCATTCTTCTGTCGATAGAAAAGTATACGTGCGATTAACATTTTATTCGGTCCATTCTTCTGTCGATAGAAAAGTATACGTGCGATTAACATTTTATTCGGTCCATTCTTCTGTCGATAGAAAAGTATACGTGCGATTAACATTTTATTCGGAAAGTAATGGACATAAATAAGGAAGGAGATTAAAATGCTCTTGCCAAGACAGACAGAAAACACTCCGTAAGAAAAAATAACACATCACATGAAAACAATAAATAAAACTGATCATGAAATTTAATAGTTCACTTCATGATAACTCAAAAAATATTTCTCGCTTCACAGTATTAGAAAAATCACAGAATATAACAGTAAATATGGAGGATTTAAAAACAATCATGATATAGTAAATAAAGCTTTCTCTAAAAAATATATATATATGACCACAACGCTGAATACAGAAAATAATGAAAACAGCAAAACAGAAATACAGATTAGTGATATTTAAAGAAAAAAATTCGGTTGAAAAAAATTACTTGTTTATAAAAGCGATCAAAACCATTCGTTTAAACCCGATAAAAGGTGACTGTGAAATGTGCTTTCGAAAAAATCTTCACTCATCAAGCACCAGATTGCAATCACCTGTAGCATAAATATACATAGAGGGAAAGGCGGTAAAATGCACACCTCATTTGCAACATTCACGGAGTAGGATAAACAATCAATTCTGTAACAAAAACATACATAATAAATGGAGAGAGGAAAAGATATCTCGAGAGCATTTAAGTTATGCCGCACAGAGACAAGATCCAATATTGAAATTCCAAAGTAAATATAAATATAAGGCGAAAGAAAATAAAGAATTATAAATATAGGCCAAAGATAAACACTAAACAAGAGATAAAAGACGCAAATATAAAAAAAACCACGATAATGCAGGAAGAATCTTCAAAACTCTAAATATATGCACTGAACTTATACCCACCAAAAGAACAACAGGCATCTCCAAAACTTAAAAACTTCAAATCCGGGACAAAAACAAGAGAAAAGATGCAAAGTAACACATAAAAAGAGTGGTTTTCGTGCCAAGATTACAACACCGACGCGTTCCAGTATTACCACCCAATGCAAAGCTACCAACTTCTCTAACAACTTCCAAAAAGTACAAAAGCTTCGGCATTCAAGAGAGAGAGAGAGAGAGAGAGAGAGAGAGAGAGAGAGAGAGAGAGAGAGAGAGAGAGAGAGAGAGAGAGAGAGAGAGAGAGAGAGAGAGAGAGAGAGAGAGAGAGAGAGAGAGAGACAGACAGACAGACAGACAGACAGACAGACAGACAGACAGACAGACAGACAGACAGACAGACAGACAGACAGATAGACAGATAGATAGATAGACAGATAGATAGATAGACATATAGATAGATAGAGAGATAAACAGAGATAGATAGATAGACAGATAGATACACACACACACACACACACACACACACACACACACACACACACACACACACACACACACACACACACACACACACACACACACACACACACACACACACACACACACACACACACACACACACACACACACACACACACACACACACACAGGGCAACGGTTTCACTTTCAGAAAGAAACCCATAAATTCCCGAAATACCCCACATGAGAGATGTAACTAAATCATGTCGAGATGTCGAGAAAAAAAAACTAAGAAAAGAATTAAAAACTAAATGTTCTAAAAATACAAACAAAAGAAGGAAAACAAAACTAAATAGATAAAAAACTAAAACAAGAACAAATAATTAAAAAAGAGAAAAAATCTGTTTCATAAAAAAAAAATGGAAGGAATGACAGAAATGGAAATTAGATTAAAAAGGCAGATGAAGGAAGCTAAAACTGCATCCCGACGAGACGAGATGAAATTATGAGAGAACGGTAAGAAAAAAATGACGAAAGAGGAATACACGAATGATGAAGAGGACGAACATGGGACGAAAACGAGGACAAATAGAAGAAAAATGGGGGAGGAGGAGGAGGAGGAATAGGAGGAGGAGGAGGAGGAGGAGGAGGAGGAGGAGGAGGGAAGAAAGATGAGGAGAAGGAGGAGTAATAGGGAGAGGGAGAGGAGGAGGAGGAAAGAGGACAGTACAAGAGAGAAGGACGATAAAAAAAAAAAAAACTCACCGAAAAAATAAACGAACACCAAAACTTCTCA
This sequence comes from Portunus trituberculatus, assembly GCF_017591435.1. Taxonomy (NCBI): domain Eukaryota; kingdom Metazoa; phylum Arthropoda; class Malacostraca; order Decapoda; family Portunidae; genus Portunus; species Portunus trituberculatus. The sequence continues at coordinate 13,396,642 of NC_059279.1, read as the reverse complement.
AAGATTAATTCGACAAAAATCAAGCAAGCAAAAAAAGAGTATAATAAAGTGAATAATGAGAACAGAATACTAAAAATGAATAAAAGAATAAATGGAACATGTGGAGAAGCAGGAAGGAAGAGAAGAAAGATGAAGAGAAGTAACAGAACCACAGAAAGAAAATAAATAAAGAAATGTGGAGAGAAAACATATTCACAGAAAAGGATATGAACGAGAGAGAGAGAGAAAGAGAGAGAGAGAGAGAGAGAGAGAGAGAGAGAGAGAGAGAGAAGAGGCGGAAATCCTTGGTCAACTTAACTTGGTCCTTAACTAATGGAGGGAAATGGCTGTTGAGTTTGTCTTTTTCCTTCCTTTATGGTGATGAGAGGCTAAGGAAAAAAGGAAGAGGAAGAGGAAGAGGAAGAGGAAGAGGAAAGGGAAGAGGAAAATGCGGAGGAGCACGAGGAAGCAGAGGAGAAACAAAAAGAGTAAGAGAAATAAAAAACAAGTCTAGTTTCCAAAATGTAACGTTTAATGGTCTTTGGAGAAAATATTCGAAGATTGCTTGAATAATATTACCTCTCTCTCTCTCTCTCTCTCTCTCTCTCTCTCTCTCTCTCTCTCAGGAGGTTAACTAGAAATCTGAAGCCGGTGGTGGTCTCCATAAATAAGAGCAGAAGCTGTCGATGCCGCTGCAAACAACACTGGCCACTGTCTGCCTCGCTAAATATACGGCCGGAATCCATTTTGCTCGACACCCGCTACGAATATTGCAAAGCTGAGAATGCCTTACGACCTGACTAACGCTGGAATACGAGAGTGTTTGTGTCTCTCTCTCTCTCTCTCTCTCTCTCTCTCTCTCTCTCTCTCTCTCTCTCTCTCTAGGCAACATATGGGAACGTGTAATAATGTAGGGGAATGTTGCACACTACAGCTTTCTCTCTCTCTCTCTCTCTCTCTCTCTCTCTCTCTCTCTCTCTCTCTCAAGATATATAGAAGCTTCAACTGCGTACGAAAGCGCAGCAATCTCTCTCTCTCTCTCTCTCTCTCTCTCTCTCTCTCTCTCTCTCTCTCAAACACACACACCACACCCATCCACACACACACACACACACACACACACACACACACACACACACACACACACACACACACACACACACACACACACACACACACACACACACACACACACACACACACACACACACACACACACACACACACACACATTCCTCAGCTTGACAAACTATTGAAATCAAGTTGAACACAAAGAAAACACACACATATATCAACGCGACTGAATAATTAGGTTTGACTCACAATTGCCTAAATATTATTAGTTAAAAGGAAAACAAACATCAAAGTATTTACCTTCATTTCAAAAGTATGATAATTTTACTATTCATATTTTTATATATTTAACAGATCACTTCTTTTTTCATGTGTCTTCTTTGTTATCTCTCTCTCTCTCTCTCTCTCTCTCTCTCTCTCTCTCTCTCTCTCTCTCTCTCTCTCTCTCTCTCTCTCTCTCTCTCTCTCTCTCTCATACTTTTCATTACTCTATTTCACTACTCTCATTCCCTTGTGTGTCCGATCTCCTCCACCATCTCCTCCCCTCCCTCCCCTTGATCCCTCTCCCTCATTAGTTGCTCCTCCAGTAATCCCCGAAGCTTTCCCTCACATCCTCTTCTTTTCCTCCCTTCAACCTTCTTAGCTCTTTCCTCCTCCTATCATCCTCCCTTGCCTACTCTTTCATATCATACCTTCTATTTCTTCCGTTTTATCTCCCTCTATTTTTATTTTTTGCGTCCTCCTTCTCCCTTTCCTCACCTTATCGTCTTTCTGAGCCTAATAAAGCTTTTTCTTCATTTATTTTTTTCCTGGTAATTTAATGTCTGTTATTCTCTTCTTCATTATTTTTTTTTAGTTTTCTGTATTTATTTTCTTTTGTTCCTCCTTTTGCTTCACCTTCTCTCCTTCATCTTCCTACTGCATACACTTCATCTCATTTCATCCTTTCCTCCTCCTATTTCATTTTTGCAGGCAGTTCTTGGAGCTTATTTCCTTCTCTCAGTTATTCTTCCTCCCCATCTTCTTGCTCCCCACCCTTCATCTCTCTCCATCTTTATTTTTTTTTTACTTGTCCCCTTGTATCATCCTCCACCTCTTCCTCCTCCTCCTCCTCCTCCTCCTCCTCCTCCTCCTCCTCCTCCTCCTCCTCCTCCTCCTCCTCTTCTTCCTCCTCCTCTTCTTCTCTCTCCAGCTCACTCACTTCCTCCTGCTCTTCACCAAAATACCGCTTTACGAGAGGCAGGACATCTCAGAGGCCAAGCCGCTTGCTACATAATACTACGAGTTATGATATGAACTAGTCAAGATAGCAACTTAAGTCTCTCTCTCTCTCTCTCTCTCTCTCTCTCTCTCTCTCTCTCTCTCTCTCTGGCTATTTGCAATTCATCTTCGCTGTTTCATTTCCTCTCTCTTCCGTTTTACTTACAAGTCTCCCCCTTTGTCTTCCTTCCTCGTTATTTTTCTCTCTCTCTCTCTCTCTCTCTCTCTCTCTCTCTCCCCATTTTTTTCCATTTTTCTATCATCTTTACCATTCTTTTTCACTGGTTTTCTGTCCATCATTCTCCAGGCAGTTCTTTCCTCCCTCTCTCTTTATCTCTTCTACCTTCTTTCTCTCACAAATCACCGAAACCACGTCCCTCCTAGCATTTTTTTCTCCCTATCTTCTCTAACTTGTTTTCTCTCCCGCCTACCTCGTTATTGCTTCCTCCTGTCGTTCATTTCTCCCTCCTCGTCGTCCTCCTCCAGTGACACCCGACACTTTCCCGCCACAAAGTCTCTATTTACAGCGTGTGGCGAGGGCGTAAAGCAGTGTAAAAGTGGTGCCTGCTGTCCTCGTTTGTCACCCGCGCCACGTGTGTCTTGCTTCCGACCGATTTGTGTGTGTGAGAGAGAGAGAGAGAGAGAGAGAGAGAGAGAGAGAGAGAGAGAGAGAGAGAGAGAGAGAGAGAGAGAGAGAGAGAGAGAGAGAGAGAGAGAGAGAGAGAGAGAGAGAGAGAGAGATTTGCTATCTATCCTGCTTTACATTACTGGCTTGGAAATGCATTCGACATCCAAAAATTAGGGCAATGTATGCATGAGGGGAGAGAGAGAGAGAGAGAGAGAGAGAGAGAGAGAGAGAGAGAGAGAGAGAGAGAGAGAGAGAGAGAGAGAGAGAGAGAGAGAGAGAGAGAGAGAGAGAGAGAGAGAGAGAGAGAGAGAGAGAGAGAAGGGGGGGGTTCCAGGAAACATACAGACATCACAGGGAAGCAATGCAAGGCTTCTCTATACACCATATGGGAGGAGGAGGAGGAGAAGGAGGAGGAGGAGGAAGAGGAAGAGGAAGAGGAAGAGGAGGAGGAGGAGGAGGAGGAGGAGGAGGAGGAGGAGGAGGAGGAAAAGGAAGAAGAAGAGGAAGAAGAGGAAAAGAAGGAGAAAAGAGGGAAGAAAAAGAAGTGACACCAAAAGGAGGAAACGAATAAGCACTGAAAATTGAAAAAAAAAAACTTGGAATGAAAAAAAAAAGGACAGAATAAAAATGATGACTCGTATGAACAGTGGGAAGAGATGAAGGGGAAGGCGATGAGACAGAGATTTAGGAGTGGAGAAAAGGACGAGTAGACAGTGAGGACTAAATGGAGTGAGAGAAATTAGGTCAAGGGGAGGAGTGAGGGCAGTCGAAGAAACACGGAGCAAAGAGTAGGAAGACCGATTGGAGATAAGAAAAAGAAGAATATAGGCGGAAAGTAGAGAGAGAGAGAGAGAGAGAGAGAGAGAGAGAGAGAGAGAGAGAGAGAGAGAGAGAGAGAGAGAGAGAGAGAGAGAGAGAGAGAGAGAGAGAGAGAGAGAGAGAGAGAGAAGGGGAATGAAGAATGAAGGGAATAAGTGGTAAAGGGAGGAATGAACAAAAGAAATAGGAAAGATGTATGAAGGATGTAAAAAGAAAATGAAGATTAGAGAAAAGAGAATGATCTGAAGGAAATGTGATGAAAGGAGAAGAATGATAGTTGATAAAAAAAAGGAGAGAATATGTAAGCGAAGACAAATGAAAAGTAAGGAGAGAAAAGAAATATAGAAAGAAAAGAAAAGAGAGAAGATGGAACAAAAGGGGAAAAATGAGGAGAAAGATGTGAGGAAGGGGAGATCTCATGAAGCAGGAGTGAGGAAGAGAGATGGGAAGGTGTTTGACGTCGACCCAAGATATTTCAATTCCCTCAAGTAAATGTAGAACAGAAAAAAAGAACATTTTAGAGCTACTATACAATTAATCTCTCTCTCTGTCTCTCTGTCTTTCTCCCTGTGTGCGTGTGTGTGTCTGTGTGTGTGTGTGTGTGTGTGATAGAAAAACAACAATCCTATGAGAAATTATTCACCTAAGGACTTTTAATCAACAGAATAGCAAGTAGGAGGAACACTGCACGCTCACATATATTTTTCTACCCGTCAATTAGTTCACGCACGTATTTCTAAATCACGGCTTATCGTAAAACATTTGTCAGGGAGTTCACTGTTTTCTTTACGATAAAAAACAACTGAATAAACTAGATGCATATCAAGACACAGAAGACACGGAACAATATCACCACAACTGTCACTGCCAACCTCCTTTACCCCTCCTCTTCCTCTTCTTCTTCCTCCTCCTTCTCTTCCTCCATCTCCTCCTCTTTCTCTTTCTTCGGTTCCTCTTTCACTTTTTCTTGATCTTCTTCCTTTTATTCCCTTTCTCTTCTTCTTCTTCTTCTTCTTCTTCTTCTTCTTCTTCTTCTTCTTCCTTCTTCTCCATCTCCTCCTCCTTCTCTTTCTTCTGTTTCTCTTTCACTTCCTCTTGATCTTCTTCGTTTTATTCCTTTTCCACTCCTCTCTTCTCTTTTTATTCCTCTTGATCTTCTTCTTCCTAATCCTTCTCTATTCTTGTCTTTCATCCCTATTTTTTTCTTATATATCAATTTTTTGTATAAGTACAAAAATAGCTTAGTGTTTCCTCCTATTCTTCTACCTTTTTCTTCCTTCATTTAACCTTCCCTTCCTTTCTTCTTCTTCTTCTTCTTCTTCTTCTTCTTCTTCTTCTTTTTTCTTCTTCTTGATCTTCATCATCTTTTTCATATTTTTCTTTTTCTTCTTCTTCTTTATCATCATCTTTTCATATTTTTTTCTTATTCATCTTCTTCTTTCTTCTTTTTCATCTTTTTCTTTTCTTCTTCTTTTTCCTCCTCTTCCTCCACGTCCTCGTACTCGTCCTCATCCTCCTCCTCATCCTCCTCCTCTTCCTCCTCCTCCTCCTCCTCCTCCTCCTCCTCCTCCTCCTCCTCCTCCTCCTCCTCCTCCTCCTCCTCCTCCTCCTCCTCCTCCTCCTCCTCCTCCTCCTCCTCCTCCTCCTCTCCGTCTCTCCAATGCCGGGAAAGCTGTGTGTCTTCCCGGAACTCACGGTACACCCCCCTGAGACACTTGCCCTTGTCCATTAAGATGAAAAGATCTTTTAAGACGTGATTTTAATTTGAAATTTTAATTTTAATTGTGAGTTTGTCATCTTTTTCGCTTTTTCCTTTAACTTTTCGTTTCTTTCGTTCGGCATGTTAAGAGTTTTTGTGATGTGATGTTTTTGATATGCGGCGTTTCACTGTTTTTCTTTCCTTTGCTTCTACTACTACTACTACTACTACTACTACTACTACTACTACTACCACCACTACCACCACCACCACTGCTGCCACCACCACCACCACCACCACACCACACCACCACCACCACCACACCACCACCACCACCACCACCACCACCACCACCACTGCTACCACTGCCACCACCACTGCCACTGTTGCCACCACCACCACCACCACCTGCTGCTGCTGCTGCCACCACCACCACCACCACCACCACCACCACCACCACCACCACCACCACCTGCTGCCACCACTGCTGCTGCCACCACCACCACCACCACCACTACCACTACCACCACCACCACCACCACCACCACCACTGCACCACCACCACCACTGCTACACCACTACCACCACCACTACTGCTGCTGCTGCTACCACTGCTACTACCACCACTACTACTTACTACCACTACTACAAACACACTATAACCATCGAATCAATTGCCAACATCCCTTCCTCCACCTCCTCCTTCTTCTCCTCCTCCTCCTCCTCCTCCTCCTCCTCCTCCTCCTCCTCCTCCTCCTCATATTAGCTAACTAGTCGGCACCACAGGTAGAGCGATACAGGTAAAACCTTTGATCTCGAAGCAGAAAAACGTGAAACGTGAACACGATCCCGAGATCTGAGGAGAAAGAGGAGAAAGAAGAGGAGGAGGAGGAGGAGGAGGAGGAGGAGGAGGAGGAGGAGGAGGAGGAGGAGGAGGAGGAGGAGGAGGAGGAGGAGTTAACTGAGGAAAGAAAATAATGAAAGAAAATAATGTACCCGAAAAAAATGCAAATAAAGTCAATATTGTGTAAAGGAAAGGAGAAAAAGAGAAAATAAGAAAAGAAAAAAAGAAAAGAATTGAAAGAAAAAAGGAAAAAAACTGAAAGAAACAAAGACGAAAAAAGAAAGAAGGCAAATAAGCAGGCAGGCAGAAAGGAAAGAAGGAAGGAAGGAAGGAAGGAAAGGGAGGGAAGAATGGAAGGAAAGGAAAGATGGGAGGGAGGGAAGGAGGGAAGGAAGGAAGGAAGGACGGAAGGACGGAAAGAAGGAAGAAGGAAGGAAGGAGGGAAAGAAGAAAGAAGAATGGAAGAAAACCAAAATAGAGAGGAAAATATAAAACAAGGATGGAATGACAAAAAGGAAAGGAAAGAAGAGAGAAGTGTTAGAGAATAATGGAGAGTAAAAAAGGAATGCGTAGGAGGAAACAAGTTAGGGCGAGAAGAAAGGGGAGAGAAAATGAAAGTGCAACAGAGAGAGAGAGAGAGAGAGAGAGAGAGAGAGAGAGAGAGAGAGAGAGAGAGAGAGAGAGAGAGAGAGAGAGAGAGAGAGAAGGAAGATAAGGGGTGAAGTCACGACATTTCTCCTCCTCCTTATCCCACCTTCTCTCCCTTCTCCCCTTCCCCCTCTCCCCCCCTCCCACAAGTCAACATCCCTAGTATTCTCCTCTCAGGTCCTTAAAGTTGCTGTGGTTCTTTCACCTAAAGGAACTTGTTGCGCTCTCTCTCTCTCTCTCTCTCTCTCTCTCTCTCTCTCTCTCTCTCTCTCTCTCTCTCTCTCTCTCTTCTTCACTCGTTCTTCTATTCCGTCCTTCCTTCCCATTTTCTTTTGCTTCTCGATTGGGTTCCTTTAATTTCTGTTTCCCATTCTCCCTTTTCCTTTTATCTTTCTGTTTTTACCTATCGTCTTCCTTTGTTCCATCTTGCCCTCCTTCCTTTTCCATTTTTTCCTCTCCTTTCCTACATTTATTTCTTGTATCCTTTCTCTCTTGTTTTTTTTTTCCTTATTTTTCTTTTTTTCATCCCTTCCAGCCATCACATTCCTTCTTATCGTTGTCCCTTCTCATCTATCCTTCCTTCCCATCTTCCCTTCAGAGCTTCACATTTTCTTCCTCTTCTAGTTTTCTTCCCTGCCCCCCATCCTGCACTTACTTCGTCTTTCCTTCTCTTCATCATATTCCTCTTTCCCGTCTTGCTTCTCCCTCCCCACGGCTATTCCTCCTACCTCCTTCATCATATAATTTCTTCCCTTCCCTCTCCCCCTCCTTCCCTCCTTTCATCACCCTATTTTCCCCTTAAATTTCACGCCCCACTGCCTGCATCCCTTTCTCCAGTCAGCCATCTGTGAAATAAATGTATATATGAAAAGGGATTTAAAAAGGCGAAAATCACAAAGCATCATAACAATCAACTCAGACTAAAAACAATACGCTAAGTGACTTTTTATTCGACACCATTTAAAAAAGTTTGTACAATCACACCGGAAAAAAAAAGTAAATGAATAAATGCAGTTGGATTCAGTGAAAGCAAAAATCACACACACACACACACACACACACACACACACACACACACACACACACACACACACACACACACACACACACACACACACCAATCGTACGCAGTTATCAACAACAAATACTTTTAAAAAATCAAGAGACGTGAAATACAAAAATTATTCCAAAATCTATTTTTCTAACTTTTCTTACTTTTTTTCAAGACAACGCCTTAAAGAGGAGAGAGGAGAGAGAACAGTAACGCTGACGCAAGTGCTAAAAAAAATAAAAGAAAAATGAAAAATGGAGATCGAGACATAAAGACGAGAGCTAGAACGGGAAAGAGAGAGAGAGAGAGAGAGAGAGAGAGAGAGAGAGAGAGAGAGAGAGAGAGAGAGAGAGAGATGGAAGGGGTCGTGCGATGGCTATAAGGATCGAGGCTTGTAGGAAACGTCGTCAAGATGATGAGCTTCGGCAAAATAGCGTGTTGAGACGAAAATCTGAAGAGTGAATCGAAGGGAAGAATGAGGAGGAGGAGAAACAGGAGAAGGAGAAAGAAGAGAAACAGGAAAAGGAGGAGCAGAAGAAACAGGAGAAGCAGGAGCAGAAGCAAGAGCAGGAACAGGAGCAAGAATACAAAGGAATATAAAAGAAAGCCAAACAGCAACAGACCTCTTGGTCCTTTCGAGGCTGTTTGGCAATTACTTCTAACTGGCTATAGATAAGAGAGACAGGACAGTACAGGATAAGGCTCCTCCCCACCCACCACTCCCTCCAGCTTTCGCTGGCATGGAAAATAGTTTGGAAAAGTACCATGCAGTATGGAAAAACTGACATGGAATTTTGACAGGAAAGAATGAAAGGAGATTATCTTATTCACCCTACGGTGAACTCTACATATCTATCTATAAGAAAGTTACACAAAATAATTGTAATACTAATATCATGTTTAATTATTCGGACAAGAAGAGAGCTTGTTGGGGGTTATTCTTTAAATATTTATCAATTTTGTTTTTGAATGATGCAATGGAAGTACTGTTTACTATTTCTGAAGGAAGCTTATTCCAAATGTTAACAATTCTATTAAAGAAAAAGTGCTTTGCCTCGTGGGTTTTGAAGCGTTTTGGTGTAATTTTAAATCCATTATTCCTTGTTATGGTGGAATGATCAATAGTAAAATATTTATTTACATCAAGGTTGTTGTATCCCTGAAAATTTTGAAAACTTCAATTAGGTCTCCTCTTATCCTGCGCTTTGTTAAGCTGAATAAATTTAATGATTCCAGTCGTTCCTCATACGGCTTGTTTCTCAATCTTGGAATCATTTTGGTCACTCTACGCTGGATCTTTTCCAGTTTTTCAATGTCTTTTCTGTAATATGGTGACCAGAACTGCACACAGTATTCCAGCTGAAGACGCACCAGTGAGTTATATAAAGTAAGGATAACTTTTCCTGATTTAAATTCAAATGTTCTGCCAATGAACCCAACTAATTTATTTACATTCTTGACTGTTTATGTGCAGTGTTTACTCGGCTTCAGGTCTTTAGACACCACAACACCAAGATCATTTTCATTCTCAGAACTTGCCAGAAGTACATTATTCATTACGTATTTTGCTTGTACATTGTAACTTCCGATGTGTAGGACTTTACACCTTTCCATATTAAATTTCATTTCCCATTTTTCTGCCCAGTGTGTCAGTTGATTTACATAGGTCACACAGGAGGAGGAGGAGGAGGAGGAGGAGGAGGAGGAGGAGGAGGAGGAGGAGGAGGAGGAGGAGGAGGAGGAGGAGGAGGAGGAGAAGGAGGAGAAGAAGGAGGAGAAGAAGGAGGAGAAACAGGAAGAGGAAGAGGAAGAGGAAGAGGAGGAGGAGGAGGAGGAGGAGGAGGAGGAGGAGGAGGAGGGAGAATGGAATGCAAAGTAAAAATACCGAATACTCTTCTTTCTTATATACTAGATCTTGCTTTCCTCCTCCACCTCCTCCTTTTTTCTTTCTCCCCTCCTCCTCCTCCTTCATCATTTATGCTCCACGCACCTACGCACTTGGGTTCAATTTGGAGGTTTCTTTTATACACCTGTGTAACGCCACTGACCCAAGTTCACCTGAGGCTTACCTGAGCACACCTGACCTTTCGGCAGGTGGTGGTGGTGGTGGTGGTGGTATTAATGAAAACAAGAACAAAAATGTGGTGGTGGTGGTAGTTGTGGTGATTGTGGAATTAATGAAAACAACAAAATTTTAACAACTGTTCCTAACAATAATGACAATAATGATAATAATAATGATTATGATGACGATGATAATAATAATAATAATAATAATAATAATAATAATAATAATAATAATAATAATAATAATAATAATAATAATAATAATAATAATAATAATAATAATAATAATAATAATAATAATAATAATAATAATATTAACAATAATAATAATAATAATAATAATAATAATAATAATAATAATAATAATAATAATAACAATAATAATAGTAAGGCTAAGAATAATAATAAGAACAAGAACAAGAACAAAAAGAAAAAAAGTAGAAGAGGAATAAGAAGAATATGAAAAAGATAAATAATAATGATAATCAAAAATAATAATAACAATAGCAATAATAATAATTGTAATAATAATATTAATAATAATAATAATAATAATAATAATAATAATAACAATAATAATAATAATAATAATGACAAGGATAGCAACAACAACAATAACAACAAGAACTTCAACAACAATAATTATATGTTTATGCTTAATTTTATTCGCGAATTATAATATTTAAATCTCTCTCTCTCTCTCTCTCTCTCTCTCTCTCTCTCTCTCTCTCTCTCTCTCTCTCTCTCTCTGCACATACGGTCCCTGAAACTAGTATGACTTAAAGCTGACCCGTGAATTCTCTCTCTCTCTCTCTCTCTCTCTCTCTCTCTCTCTCTCTCTCTCTCTCTCTCTCTCTCTCTCTCTCTCTCTCAATAACACATTCTCCCTGATCGTCCTTCCCTTGCTCTTCATCGTCCTCTTCATCCTCCTCTTCATCAACCTCTTCCTCTTCCTCTTCCCGTCCTCCTCCAACACCTGACTCACTCTCACTATCTCTCCACAAGTGACTTTCTGCCCCTCCATCAAAGGTACCTTCTTCAAATACCTGAATTTGCATTGAAAGCATTCCCTCACATCCCGCTCTCTCTCTCTCTCTCTCTCTCTCTCTCTCTCTCTCTCTCTCTCTCTCTCTGTGTGTGTGTGTGTGTGTGTGTGTGTGTGTGTGTGTGTGTGTGTGTGTGTGTGTGTGTGTGTGTGTGTGTGTGTGTGTGTGTGTGTGTGTTACGTCATTAGTGATGATGATGATAATGAAAATGATGATGATGACGATGATGATGTCAATAATAATAATAATAATAAAAATAATGATAATCATAATAATAATAATAATAATAATAATAATAATAATAATAATAAGTAATGTAATAATAATAAAATTACAAAAACAATAATAATGATTATAACAACAACTACAACAACAACAACAACAACAACAACAACAACAACAACAACAACAACAACAATAATAATAATAGGCTGGCAGAAATTAATCTACAAATATTTCATAATTAACTGCTAGGGATTAAAATAATGAAGTGGGAACATTTTCAATTGATCATTTATTTTTTCCTGATTACTTTTCACTTCACGAAAATTTCAGAGAGAGAGAGAGAGAGAGAGAGAGAGAGAGAGAGAGAGAGAGAGAGAGAGAGAGAGAGAGTAAAATGAAACCAAACACATACAAGTAGCACTAAATAAAATGGTAAAAGCAACATTACGAAAGCCTTTACAGTATGAATAACTAATTAAAACTGTGATCGCATTATACCCAACAAAAACACACCAACAAAACAAACGCTACACTAAATGCAGAGTCCAAAACCACATTACTGAACCAAAAATCACAATATCAACACACACACACACACACACACACACACACACACACACACACACACACACACACACACACACCACCAACCATAAGGCCAGTGAAGCTCATTTTTGCCGCCTTTCTTAACTGCATAATATAATTTTCCGCATGCGCCTAAACACAGCATGAATATGTAAGTGGTGAGACATTAGCATACCACACCTGGCTACCGCTAACGAGCTCAAGGGCAGCGGAGACTCCCGGGTTGCGGCGCTGCATGGGGTGGGGTGGAGTGCTATGGCAAGGACGGAACATGAAAGGGCAAGGTAGGATTCGCGGAGGGCAGAGCATTTATTGGGATGAGGCAGTGTAGGGTAGAGTTGAGCAGGAATGGGCAGAGCAAGGCAGAGAAGGAAGGGCAGGGCAGAGAAAGGAAGGGATGCGATGGGATGGGATGGGATGGAATTGGATGGAACGGGAAGGGAGGGGAAGGAAAGAGAGGGGAAGGGAAGAGAATGGAATGGAAAGGAAGAGAAGGAAAGGGGAAGGACGAGAAGGGAAGGGAAGGGAAGAAGAAAGGGAAGAGAAGAAAAGGGAAAGAAAGAAAAGGGAATGGAAAGGAAGGAAAGGAAAGGAAAGGAAAGGAAAGGAAAGGAAAGGAAAGGAAAGGAAAGGGAAGGGAAAAGAAGGTAAGGAAAGAAAACAGAAGGGAATGGAAAGGATGGGATGGAATGGGATATGGGATGGGAAGGGAGGGAAGAGAAGAGAAGGACATGGTAGGGCTGAAAGTAGAAAGGAAGGGTTAGGAAGAACAGGGTTGGGGCAAGGTTGAAGCGTATCCGTCATGGACGAAATAAGAGGCAGAAAAAGAAGCAAGACAGGGGAGGAAAGGAAAAGGCAGGGCGGACATAAACCTAGCAAGGTAAGGAAGGTAAAAATGTAACAGAGCGGGAGAAGATAATGTATGGAGGTATTAATGCAGGGCAGGACAAGACAGGACAGGAAAGGGAAAAGGCTGGAAATGGCTGGGCAGCATTAGGCAGGGCAGGTCAGGATGGGAAGTCGAGTATGTCAGTTAGATTCAGAGTATAAACTTAAGAAGGGGGACGTTTTCCTAATACAATTTCTGAACACAGTAAAGTCAAAAGGCCAGAACGAAGGTGGATTAAAATTAAAGATCACCATACAAGGCAAAGCAAGGATATATACTTTAGAAAGGGACAGGAAAGGCGTAGAGGGTAACAGTTAGAGAGTTGAAATGGTAATGTGGCACAAAATACAGTGGATGATTCCAATGGGACAGGAAGGAGTGGAGTTCTAGGAGCGTAAAATAGAACAGAGGGTTGGAGACTAAATAGAATGGAGTGGGAAGGGAAGGGAAGTGTTTGGGATTTAGAAGGGCGGCATGGAATATAGTGAAGCGACGACCAGAACGGGATGGAAAGGCGTGAAGATTCGAAACTGCAAGATAAAGGATAAGCTGGAATGGACGCAATACATGAGGCAGGAATGAGTGATAGAGTGGACTGGGGCAGAATGAAGTAGAATAAAGCCTCGTGAAGACCCTAAATGGGACTACTGGGTCTTTACGGGGACAGGGGAAGACAGGGAAGAGGCGGGAAGAGCTACACACAATATAAGACTATGTGGGGATCAAGTAAGGATCAGTGTGAAGTGTGACAATAAAGTAGAGTCGAAGGAGAACAAGCGAGAAACACAGAAATAAAACAGAGATGCAGAAACTGAACAGGAGAGAGGAAAAGGCAAGGTGGGATAGAGTAATGTAAGAATAGTGTGGAGTGAAGCATGACTGGGGTAAAATAATGACAAGGTAAGTGTAGAAAGTTAATGTAGAAGTGAAGTGAAGGAATGTGGAGACAGAGAGCAGGATAAAAGCAAGGTAGAAAAAGGAAGGGGAGGGGTTACAACATGGCTGGAGCAAGAGAGAGAGAAAATAAAGGATTGATAAGATTTTGCCCTCCTCCTCCTCCTCCTCCTCCTCCTCCTCCTCCTCCTCCTCCTCCTCCTCCTCCTCCTCCTCCTCCTCCTCCTCCTCCTCCTCTCAGTGCGTTTAGTCAAGATCGAAAGAGGCAAAGAGAGGACCGAGGCAGCTCAGGTTGTACGATAAACATCAATCTTTAAATGCTAGTCTGGGCTGCATCTCTCACTACCAAAATGCTGTAATAAAATTCTTACTCACTCACACACTCACACACACACACATACACACACACACACACACACACACACACACACACACACACACACACACGAAAATACCAAAACTAATATGTATATGCTAAAATGAATACCAAGGAAGAATAAAAAGGTTGAAAGGAGATGCAAATACAGTCTCTCTCTCTCTCTCTCTCTCTCTCTCTCTCTCTCTCTCTCTCTCTCTCTCTCTCTCAATCTAACACTAAAACAAAATAACAACAACAATAACTTCACCAAAAGCAAGAGAGGGTTAGAGCAAACTTGCAAATGGACACACGAAACAATGAGAGAAACTGCAATAAGGACGCGATTCATGGCTTTGTGGTGTGTGGCCTGAACCTTATCAACACCACGTGGAATGCGAGACAAAATTTGATACACCATCACCGGGAGAGAGAGAGAGAGAGAGAAATAAATAAAAATCCCACCTCATAATCATCCGTGAATTAATGGGGATTATTTAGTAGTGTGAAATGAAAAGACTGTAATGCATGGCGGTGAATTTAGTGTTGTTAATATATTCACATTTTTTATTGGCATTTATTCAGGGTGATTAAATAATGGGTCATATACATTACCCACTTATGGAAAAATGGGTGTTG
>NC_059279.1:13366940-13376940 GCF_017591435.1 Portunus trituberculatus | reverse complement strand
AAAATATTCAGGAAAGTGAAAAAAGGCAACGAAATAAAGAATCGAGAGATGGAAGGAAGAAAATAAACACGGAAAGACAAATAAACAAAAAAATAGAGTAAAGTCTTCTTAGTTATTTGATGTCCGTCCCTTCCTCCCCCCTTTCCTTTCTTCGTCCTCCTCTCTTCCTTCCTCCCTTTCTCTCTCCGTACCTGCTCACCCTCGTCTTCCTGCACCTTCACTTCTTTTCTCCCCACCTCCACTCCCTTTACTCTTTTTTCCTCCTTCCCTCCACTCTTTCCCTCCCTTCCTCCCTCCCCCCAAGATTCCTGATGCTATTCCCTCCGTCATTTTTTTCTCTGGGTGTTCTTAAAATACCTCACTTTCTCCTATCTCCTTCTCTCCCTCCCTCCACGAATCGCACGTTATTGGAGGAAGGAGGATGGAGAGATTGGAGGCAAAAGGGAGTGGAGATAAAAAGGATTAGATGAGAAGAACGAAGTGGAAGTGGGAGGAAGAAGCTGTCTTGCCTCCCAGCCGCAGAGTTAGTGGCGCCATCTGTTGCTTGTAAGGTATATTGGTCCCACTTGGCGGCATATGAGGGAGAAGGTAGAGGACGACGACGATGATGAACAGGAGGACTAGAGTAATATAATACACGGCAGTAGTTGAAAGGGTAGCATTAATATTCTAGAGGACGAGGATGTGGTAGCTGAGATTAATAAATTTGAGTGTAACAGTAATAGTATAGAGCATTTGTAGTAGTTATATGCAATTACAGTGATAGAAATACTGTCCGGACTAGTAAAGATGCGAGGAATACAAAGGAATACTATGAAGTCAACAAACAGACAGCAACAGACACTGAAGTCCTTAAAGACGAAGATGAGGATAATAATGATGACAGCAATGATGATGATGATGCTGATGATGATGATGAGGAGGAGAAGGAGGAGGAGGAGGAAGAGGAGGAGGAGGAGGAAGAGGAAGAGGAGGAGGAGGAGGAGGAGGAGGAGGAGGAATACAATGTAATACAAACTGCAACAGACCTCTTTGTCCTTTCAAGGATGTTTGGTAACTACTTTTAACTTGCTACAGAGAAGAGAAACAGGACAGTACAGGAGAAGGCTCCTCCCCACCCACCATTCCCTCCAACTTTTGCTGGCATGAAAAATAGTCGGGAAAAGTACCATGCAGTATGGAAAAATTGCCATGGATTTTTCACAGGAAAGGATGAAAGGAGATTGTATTATTCATCTTACGGTAAACTCTACATGTCTACCTGGAAGAAAAAAAAGCCACACAAAAATTATAATAATAATATCATGTTTAATTATTCGGACAAGAAGAGAGTTTGTTGGGAGTTATCTTTTAAATATTTATCAATTTTATTTTTTAATGATGCAACAGAAGTGATGTTTATTATTTCTGAAGGAAGCTTATTCCATATATTAACAATTCTATCAAAGAAAAGTGCTTTGCCTCGTGGGATTTGAAATGTTTGGTGCGACCCCATATGAAAATGGGAGCAGCTGCAGAAGAAGAGGTGTAATTTTAAATCCATTATTCCTTGTCATGTTAGAATGATCAATGATAAAATATCTATTTGCATCAAGGTTATAATATTCTTTAAAAAGCTGCTAAGAGGAAGAAGGAGGAGGAGAAGCAAAAACGACGGAATATTTTTAGTAATGGTAACATCATTTACTCGTATTACTAACAGCGGTAGCATTAGTTGAATAGTTGGAAATCAGAGGAAAAAGAACGAAAAAGGAGGAAGAATAAGAGATGAGGAGCATCACGAAGATAGAAGAGTGAGAGACAAAAAGAACCTTAATACCATAAAAATATAAAAGAAAAAATTCATCATTTTAAAATTCTCTCCAGACGAAAAGTAAGATTAGAGACAAAACAAACAAAAAAAGGATTAAGTTGATAAAAAGAAGCTAAATCCCGATGGAAAAAGTAATAATGTTCCGTCTGCAAATTAAAACTCGCCCGCCTGCCTAAATAAAACCGCGGAGAATGGGAGTGAGGAGAAAAACAATTAAATCCTCTACTGTGAAAGCCGCCGACTAAAGATCACCTCGGAATCGTTCTAGGAATCCAATCATCCTCCTTAAGTCTTCCTTTTAGCATTCGTCCACACACACACACACACTCTCTCTCTCTCTCTCTCTCTCTCTCTCTCTCTCTCTCTCTCTCTCTCTCTCTCTCTCTAAAGTTGATATTTATTTAAATCTTTTATACAATAACAACGGGGCCGCCGTGTTACAGTGGAACCATGCGTGCTTTGGGGTCCGAGGGGTCTCCAAGCGCACGGGTTCGAATCCTGTCCACGGTCCGAATGTAGGTTGGGCTTCCTCACTCGGGGTAACGGTTTCCTAGCGGGTGGGCTTTGAGATAGGAGGTATCCCAAAAAGTATCCCCTTTAGCCCAGAAATTCCTGTGAAAAGCCGACATGGTATAAATAAAAAATTTTTAAATCTACGCTGCGCAATACGAAACCTTTCATCATATGAGAGTTTTCCAGGACGCACGGCTCCAGGAAACACGCAGCCTCCCTGTTGTTGCCCTGGGTAATATTGTCACTACATTCAATACCTCTAACCACTACCACTAACTGTCTCCCACCTTATCCTTCAGCCACACGCGTCACCACTCATCCTTTTGCGCAAGACTCGTGTCCTTTATCTTTTCACCGCTATTATTTTTTTCATAATTGTAAGCTTTTTTTAAAACTATATTTGTACCAGTGTCCTAAACTCTGTACCCAGCAAAGGTCAAAACCCATCTATTTCATAATGATCTGAATGGTGACAAGGGAACACCATAAAATCGAAAAGGTTAACAGAACACTACCATCACCACCACCACCACTAACCCTTCCACACCTGACAGGAAGAGGAGCTCCGTGCCTCGGGGGATCCCAAGTATGTGCACCTGCTGGAGGACCTGCACGTGGAAATCACAGCCTTCGCGTCCCCCGCCGAGGCACACGCGCGCATTGCCTACGCGCTGGCCGAGGTGCGCCGCTACCTCGTGCCGGACAACAACGACGACATTAGAAAGGAGCAGATCAGAGAGATGGAGCTGATCAGCGACCCCCAGGCGGCAGGGGGAGCCGCCCAGACACCTGAGGGAGGTGGTGCAGGAGCCGCAGGAGAGCGTCCGCCACCTGCCCTCACGCCACCAGGTGAGTGACGGGGACCAGGTGTGGCTGAGTGAACTAATTACTCCATGTGCCTTGTCTCTCTGGATAACACACAAACAGGAGAAAAAGTTCACACAAAGACAAGAAAGAGCATTTCTGCTTTTCACTCCCACCAACTTCTTTTTCTTCTTTCTTCTATTTCTTATTTTCTCTCCTCCTCCTCCTCTTCCTCTTCCTGATGAACAAGTCCCTCAAGATGCTGCAGTTAATGCGACTTATATCGCCGCAGCACATTTCCTAAAGTGACGCTCTCGTCCCTCCTACACTCTCCTTGCCTTCCTTCATATCTTGCTTCCTTCCTTCCTCCTTCCCGTGTCATCTTCCTCACGATCCCCATCACTTACTAACCTCCTCTATCTATGCTTACACTCACTACATCCTCCACCGCTACGTACTCATCCCTTCCCCCACTCCACTTCCTCCTCCTTCTCTTCCTCCTCTCCCTTCCCGTCCATGATAGCTCTTATGTAATATTATGGCATGATGGTCGCACCCTTTTATGATTTATGACATGAAGGAAGGAGGACGAGAGAGAGAGAGAGAGAGAGAGAGAGAGAGAGAGAGAGAGAGAGAGAGAGAGAGAGAGAGAGAGAGAGAGAGAGAGAGAGAGAGATCGTAAAAGTAAAAATACATCAACGAAAAGTGAAGATCAGATAAAAAGCAGAAAAATAGAAAAACACTGAATTACCTCTCTCTCTCTCTCTCTCTCTCTCTCTCTCTCTCTCTCTCTCTCTCTCTCTCTACTCTCGTTCACCATTCCTCCCCACACACAAAGCGTATCACAATCAAATCATCATTATTATCATCATTAGTAGTATTGTTGTTGGTGCTGTTATTGTTGTTGTTAGTGCACTGCTTACCATAACAAACCCACATCGTTAAGCTGCGACACCAACACAATAACAACAACCTACTTGCCAACCCTCAACTAACAATCTGGGTGGCAAAGTAGAGGCAGTAGTAGTAGTAGTAGTAGTAGTAGTAGTAGTAGTAGTAGTAGTAGTAGTAGTAGTAGTAGTAGTAGTAGTAGTAGTAGTAGTAGCAATAATAATAATAATAATAATAATAATAATAATAATAATAATAATAATAATAATAATAATAATAATAATAGGAAAGAGAAGCGAAGTATTTCACAGAATTGCATAAAATAGCGAAAGCTGAATAGACTTTAATGTCATCTGATTGATAAAAGTTTGAGAAATGACATACTATAAGGAGAAAAGAAGAGAAAAATGTTCACAGGACAGGCTGAAAGCAGACTATTAATCCTCTTACGGTGAACCCTGCTCGCTTGACAGTGTGGAAATTAATAACGCATACATCTCTTCGGAAAAATGAGAGAAATAGTACACAGTTACGTAAAACCAAGTCACTATATAATATACCGCAACAACATTATATACCAACAACGAGAGTACGTAAGGCCTGGGGAGGAGGGGGAGGTGAAGGCGGAGGAAAGATTCTAGCCCCCCCCAAAAAAAAGCAATAGTAGCAGTAATGATAACTTTTCTGCTGCTTCTACAATAACAACAACAACAACAACAACAACAACAACAACAACAACAACAACAACAACAGCAACAACAACAACAACAATAATGGCACAAAAGCTACGAATAAAAATACATACAAAACACTCAAGCCTGAGAAAAAAATACATAAACAAAAGCTGAGAGCAATTTGTGTTTCAACTTCCAACAGAACAAAAAAAAAATAAATAAAAACCTTACTACCATGGATATCAAACACACAAAACACACGCACACACACAAATCACTACGCCTCACACATACACAGACCCATACAAACTTTATCCTTTTAGGGAGTGCGCCAGTACAGAGTAGTGGGGAGTTTGGCACAAAGGGAGTCCCAGCATTGTAACCTTTCAAACCGTGGCTCCAAAACCCCATTACCTGTACTGCGCTGAGTTGTGGCCTCGAAACGTCACACCAGCGAAGGTTTACACTGCGTTGAAATGCTAACCCAAAAAGACCACATGTTGAAAAGACCTTCCCTGAGCTGATTTGCCTCTCTCTCTCTCTCTCTCTCTCTCTCTCTCTCTCTCTCTCTCTCTGGTTGGAGTAGGGAAAGGCAGGCCATGAAGGATAAGAGGATATAGGAAAGGGGGATAAAGGAAGGGTATATGAAGG
Organism: Portunus trituberculatus; assembly: GCF_017591435.1. NCBI lineage: Eukaryota > Metazoa > Arthropoda > Malacostraca > Decapoda > Portunidae > Portunus > Portunus trituberculatus. Next base: position 13,371,594 of record NC_059279.1, on the reverse strand, counting down.
AAGGAAGAAGGAACTGAGGGAGAATGGAAGGAGGAGGGAAGGGGATGAAGGAAAAGAGGATAAACATAGGGGAGTAAAGGAAGGGGACTGAAAGAATGAGAATGAAGAGGGAAGAGGGAGGACGGGAAAAAGTTGAAGGGATGAAGAGGAGGATAAAAGAAGGCCAATAAAGGAAGGGAAAAAGTAATATAAGAGAAATGAAACAGAGAAGAGGAGTGGATGGAAAGCGAAAGAGAAAGAAGAGATAGTGAAGGGAAAAATAATAGAGGACAACAAGAGGAAGGTCAAGAGAAAAAGGATAGAAAGGAAGGATTAAGTGTCTGGGAATGAAGGAGGGGAGAAGAGGACATAGAGAGAGGGGAATGAAGGAAGGGAAATGAGTGAGAAGCATTAGATAGGAATGAAAGATGGAAGGAGGGACATCTGCCTACCACACACTTTTTCCTCTCCTCTCACACCTCCCCTCACAACTTTCCTTTCCCTCTCACTCACAGCCTCCCAACGAGCCTTCCCTCCCCTCACCCTTCTCACTGAACTAGTATTATGTATATGCGTGTGTGCATGTGTGTATTCATTCACCTCATCTTGAATTTCAAACACAAAGGAACACAGAGAAAGAACAGACAGTACCAGATCATTTAACCCTTTAAAGAACGTGGTAATCTAAAATAAGAGATATGGGATGGTAACGACAAGGGCTTTACTCTCTCTCTCTCTCTCTCTCTCTCTCTCTCTCTCTCTCTCTCTCTCTCTCTCCCACCCATCACCGCCATCACTAGTCACCGCTCCTCTTTGCGTGGCCGCAGCCAGATTGCATTCACTCACTACTCAAACCGGTTAGTCACTGATATGGTTCTGCTCAAATTTATGGACAGAATTCGAAAAAACGATTAATGGAGGGAAGGGACGCTGTGAAAAAAATATGCGTTCAACTTTTTGTTTTTTGTAGCCACCTGTGATAGAAGTTCTGATAGGCGCTTTTTGCTCACGTTTTGCAGTATTTCATCAGCTTAGCACCGTGTTCCTCACCCCCCCCCTTTACCCTTCTCTCTTTCCCCTAACTCCACCCTGCTATGTCGCCTTTAACTCTGTAAATACTCCCAACAACTCTCAGTGCTTTAACACGACTACGCGCACCGCCACCACGACCCTGTCGATGCTAGAGCCCTCTACTATAAATATTACTTTATAACGACTCTACCAAAGGCTCTCATATACAACATAGTTCTGTCATTATCTTAACACTGTTCTGCTATCTAAAGTGACTCTTACAAAGTTGTCATAATTCATCTAATACTAAGTCACGACCCTATCATTAATATTTAACGACCTGTAAAATATGAGAAGACCTATACCACGATGTTTTTAATAATATAGCACGATTTTTCCTATTCTATGACACGACTTTTGCAATACTACACTGTGACTTCCTGTACCAAGTTATGGCCTTTACAGTTCTAGACTACGCCATTTCCAATACAACACCACCAGCCTTCCAGTACTCACCGCAACACATCTAACACTCCACACTCTTCCCGCCATAGTAACACCCCTTTGCCACTTTTCCCCAGAACTGCTATCACCAGAAGGGCCAGACTGCAGGGGCACCGTTGTGGGTCCAGCGCCCCCCGGCCCCGCTCTGCCCCCAGGCCTCCGTGGACGCGTCCCTCCCCCACATCCACGCCTCCTTCCAGCCCACGCCGCCCGAGGTCTCCCGCCGCTGGTGAGGAAGCTGCCCGCCGCCATGCCGCCCCCAGTGCCGCCGCCACCCGCCAAGCGTCGAGTGCTCTCCATCCTCGACAAGGCCAAGCTCGCCCTCGACCACAGCTACGGCCTGCACGAGGACGACCCCAGGCACTACTTCGATGCCCCTGAGTGAGTCAGCCTACCTTAACCTCACTCAACTTCACTTAACCTAACCTCGCCTAACCTCACCTAACTTATCGTCATTTTATCTCATCTAACCTAACGTCACTTTACCAAAGCTAAACAAACCTCACTTTACTTAATAACCAAATCCTAATAACCAAACCTGACCTAATAATCTAACTAAGTAACGTGACATAACATGAACCACCCTCGCTTTGACTAACCTAACTCAACCTAACTTTACCCCACTGACCTTATTGTAACCTCACATTATCTTACCTCACCTAAACTAACTTAATCTAATTTCACCTATCTTAACCACACCCAAACTAATCTAACTTTACATAACATTACCTTACCTAACAACCTTACCTAACTAGCCTGTCTTTTCCCCACTTATCCCTGCCCATCAATCTACCCTAATCCGTCACACTTCTCTCCCAGGCCTCCATCAAGTCCTACTAACAAGGACACTCAATATCAGGTCCAAATACCTCCCTAATAAGTTTCTCGTTACCTGTCCTGCATGTCTGTCATCTACAGGTGGGTCTACAGGTTTGTCATGTTCTGTCACGGACTCTGCCGAACCAATGTTGCCGCCTTAAGACACTCGAGCATAATTACACTGTCACTCTTGCAGGCTATCTGGATGACGTATTGTCTTTTTGTATGATAAAGCACGACTGAAGTTCTCTCTTCCTAACAAAACTCTCACTAATCATATCTGACAAATACAGTTCTTTTCATTATTTCCATGGCGTTAGGCGATGCTCTCACCCGCTGACTGATGGACATATTGTATTATAAAGTGACATGAATTTGCTCTCTATTCCTATAAAAAAAAACTAGTTAATTTCCATTGTATTTTTTCTTCTATTAGAAAAATTTGTCAAATTATTCTCTATTTCTATCAAAAAGTTCTTATTCAATACCACGGAATTACCTTGTAAACAGCGGTAATATTATTCTAATCCTATCAAAACCTTACCTGTTTTGCTTATTCATTTATTCTTATTTATTTATTCATTTATCCTTACACTATTCACTTTTTTATAAGACGAGCAATGAACAAGGACAACAAACAGAGCCAGAAAAAACGTCCAGTGAGGTGCAAATTCCAGATGATCTATCAAATTTAATCATACAAATATAGCTTTTTAATACATCCATGAAAGTGTGAAGTCAATAAGCTGCATGTTATATGGCGGGAGAATGTCAGCCGGTGAACGTGAGTGCATCCCGGTGAAGCGCTACCGTGTTCACTTCCTCGTGCAGAATTACAACACCAGGGACCGTGACAATGAGTAGCGTCCCTCTCTAGGAGCCTTATTACTACTCGTTTCCTCATTACCAACCCGGACCTCATCAACTCTCTCTCTCTCTCTCTCTCTCTCTCTCTCTCTCTGCTCCCATCCTTCCTCTTCCACTTCCTGCTGTTTAATTTTTGCCTCCACTGTCTTCCAATTAAGCTGTGTTGGCTGCAGGTGTTAACTTTAGGTGTGTGCTGTTCGGCCTCAGGTGAGTCAGGTAACAAGAAGAGGTTTCAGGTAATGATGGACCTAGTTATCTCTCACCTTTGCATTGTTTCCCGTTATCACAGCACCAGCCAATTCTTCCCTGCCATTCTTCTCCTCGTCTCCTCATTATTCCACCTAATTCTCCTCCGTGTCATTGAAATTTATGTATAAGCTGTCTTTTTCTATTTTTTTTTTTTTCTCTCCTCTCTTCATCATTATTCCGTTTTCTTTCATAATTTTTATAGTAATTTTCTATCATCAGTTCCTTTTCTTTCTTTTATATATATTTTTCTTCTTTATTCCTTCTCTCTCTCTCTCTCTCTCTCTCTCTCTCTCTCTCTCTCTCTCTCTCTCTCTCTCTCTCTCTCTTCAACACCGTATTTCCTTTTCCCACTGTTTCTCTCTTCACTCTTCTTATCTATTATCATTCTCCTCTCGTTTCCATAATCCTTGGTTTATCTTTAGCACCATCTTCCTCTTTTCTTCCGCGCTTACAATCCATTCAATTTCCATCGTCATCCTCATCTACATATACATCCTCTCCTCCTACATTCCTTCTTGCTCTCCAGTATCGGTGACCTTCTTTTCTCCTTTGCATTAGTCACCTCTTTTACTCCTGTTTATTCTCCCTCTATTCATCATTCGTCTCCCGCTCGTCTCCTTCACAGCACAGACACCGACGCTAACATAATCAATCAATGTGTCTAACTTTCAACCGATCAATCATAGCCGTAAAGTCATTGACAAGTTTATAAATAATTCTCTCTCTCTCTCTCTCTCTCTCTCTCTCTCTCTCTCTCTCTCTCTGCTAATGCTATTACTACTAGTACTCTCTCACACGCAGTATACTTGTTGAGTAATTACATGAAGTACTCTTGTAAACAATAGTTCTCCTAACTATAATAAGTTACGTTCTCTCTCTCTCTCTCTCTCTCTCTCTCTCTCTCTCTCTCTCTCTCTCTCTCTCTCTCTCTCTCTCTCTCTCTCTCTCTCCATGCGCTCACAAATACACTCCATCCCTGGTTATGGTCAGTAAATCATTCTCGCCTTATTCTGCATCTATACCCGCTCTCTCCCCTTCTTGCTTCCTTCCTTCCTTTCCTTCCACTTTACTTCCAATCTCCTTCTCCTCCTCCTCCTCCTCCTCCCCCTCTCCTCCTCCCTGCTCTCCCGCCACTCTCCATCCCTCCTTCACGCTCCACATCCACACGCTGCGCCAGGCTGAGAGTGATGAAGTAGGCACTTGACATGCTCTGCCTCACCCGGAC